>NW_017218069.1:0-12119 GCF_001704415.2 Capra hircus | reverse complement strand
AGGGACCCGCTCTGGTGACCTCAGGAAAGCCATTCGCCATGGAGTTGCTCGGGGCCTCTCGGGATTCTCTCCCGTCGATGCCGGGGCCTAAGACCTTGTGTGGAGTCGGTGCAGGAAACTGAGGATTCCTCTCCAGTGCTCACATGGATCTTGGGGTACTTCTGGTGTCTCCCGAGGGGAGTAAGTCTTCGTCTCGTGTGGGGACATGCCGTGCGCTTTCCTCCCGAGCTGTAGCAGCAGTGTCATGCTTCAATTCGAGTGGATCATGGGTTCTGTGGTTTCCCTGGAGGCTTTCCCAGGAGGCTCCCACGAGGCTTTCCCACAGGGCTGTCCCTGATGCCACCGTTGTGTGAGTCGATCCTCGGCTTGAAAGTCGAGGTAGTGCAGGGAATGGATTGAGACAACTGGGGACTCTGGGAATGGTGGCAAGACTCTAGAGTTCCTCTCAACTTTCCTGTGGAGAGCGCCTCCTCTTGAGATGCGACGGGAACGCCGGGAATTCTTTCCCGACCACCAGGGAAATGATCCCTCCTCTCGAGCTATGAGACGGAATCGGGGCTCCTCTGGATGTGGGCGGGACTCTCGTGCTTCCTCTCGCGTGGAGGCGAGTATGTCGGGGAACTTATTCAGTTGCAGAAAGGGTGTGAAGGACCTTTTGAAAGTTCCAGATGTTAGGTGCATTTAGCCTCTAGACGCCTCAGCGGAAAATGCGCCTCATCTCGCCTGGAGGGGAGAACCTCCTGGATTTTCTCGAGTTGCGGGGCAGGTGCTCTCGACTTCCGACGGGGACCTCAGGGACCCGCTCTGGTGGCCGCAGGAAAGGCCAGTCCCATGCGAGTTGCTCGGTGGCCTCTCGGGATTCCTCTCCCTTCGATGCCGGGGCCTAAGACCTTGTGTGGGTCGGTCCTGGAACCTGAGTATTCCTCTCCAGTGCTGACATGGATCTTGGGGTTCTTCGGGAGTCTCCCCAGGGGAGTCCAGTCCTCATTCGAGTGGGGGCATTGAAGAGCGCTTTCCTCCCGAGCTGTACCAGCAGTGTCGTTCTTCCCGTCGAGTGGATCAAGGGATCAGTGGCTTTCCCTCGAGGCTTTCCCATGAGGCTTTCTCACGAGGCTTTCTCACAGGGCTGTCCACGTGCCACCGGTGCTGTGAGTCGATCCTCGGCTTGAAAGTCGAGGCAGTGCAGGGAAAACAGGTTTCCCTGGAATTGACTGAGATATCTGGGGTACTCTGGGAATGGTGGCACGACACTGGAGTTCCTCTCACCTTTCCCTGTTGAGAGGGCCTCCTCTTGAGTTGTGACGGGAAGACCGGGAATTCTTTCCCGACCACGCAGGGAAAGGATACCTCCTCTCTAGCTGTGAGGCGGAAACGGGGCTCCTCTGGATGTGGGCGGGACTCTCGTGCTTCCTCTCGAGTGGAGAACGGGTATGTCGGGGAACTTCTTGAGTTGCAGCAAGGGTGTGAAGAACCTTTGGAAGTTCCAGAGGTTTAGGTGTGATTAGCCTGGAGACGCCTCAGCGGAAATGGGCCTCATCTCGCCTGGAGGGGAGAACCTCCTGGATTTTTTCTAGTTGGGACAGGTGATCTCGACTTAAGACGAGGACCTGAGGGACCCGCTCTGGTGGCCTCAGGAAAGGCCATTCCCCATGCGAGTTGCTCGGGACCTCTCGGGATTCCTCTCCCGTCGATGGCGGGGCCTAAGACCTTGTGTGGAGTCGGTGCCGGAACCTGAGGATTCCTCTCCAGTGCTGACATGGATCTTGGCGTCCTTAAAGGCGAGATGAGGCCCATTTGCGCTTAGGCGTCTCGAGGCTAATCACACCTAACCTCTGGAACTTCCAAAGGGTCCTTCACACCCTTGCTGCAACTCAAGAAGTTCTCCGACATACCCGTCTCCACTCGAGAGTATCAAGATCTTCCCGCCCACTTTCAGAGGAGCACCGTTTCCACCTCATAGCTCGAGAGGAGGGATCCTTTCCCTGCGTGGTCTGGAAAGCATTCCCGGCGTTCCAGTCGCATCTCAAGAGGAGGCCCTCTCCACAGGAAAGGCGAGAGAAACTCCAGGGTCGTTCCACCATTCCCAGAGTCCGCCCAGATGTCTCTGTCAATTCCAGGGAAACCTGTTTTCCCTGCACTGCCTCGACTTTCAAGCCTAGGATCGACTCACACCACGGTGGCACGTGGGACAGCCCTGAGGAAAATCCTCGTGGGAAAGCCTCATTGGAAATCCTCGAGGGAAAGCTGCAGATCCCTTGATACACGCTAAGGGAAGTGTGACACTGCTTCCACAGATCGGGAGGAAATTGAACCTGCATGCCCCCACTCGAGACTAGGACTGACTAACCTGGGAGACTCCAGAAGTACCCCAAGATCCATGTCCGCACTGGAGAGGAATCCTCACGTTCCGGCACCGACTCCACACAAGGTCTTAGGCCCCGGCATCGACGGGAGAGGAAACCCAAGAGGCCCCGAGCAACTCGCATGGGGACTGGCCTTTCCATGAGGCCACCAGATCGGGTCCCTGAAGTCCCCGTCGTAAGTCGACAGCACCTGCCGCAACTCGAGAAAATCCAGGAGGTTCTCCCCTCCAGGCGAGATGAGGCCCATTTTCCTGAGGTCTCTCGAGGCTAACCACACCTATCCTCTGGAACTTCCAAAGGGTCCTTCACAACCTTGCTGCAACTCAAGAAGTTCCCAGACATACCCGTCTCCATTCGAGAGGAAGCACGAGAGTCCCGCCCACATCCAGAGGAGCCCCGTTTCCGCCTCATAGCTCGAGAGGAGGGATCCTTTCCCTGCGTGGTCGGAAAGGAATTCCCGGCGTTCCCGTCTCATCTCAAGACGAGGCGCTCTCCACAGGAAAGGCGATAGGAAATCCCAGGGTCATGCCACCATTCCCAGAGTCCCCCAAATGTCTCAGTCGATTCCAGGGAAACCTGTTTTCCCTGCACTGCCTCGACTTTCAAGCCGAGGATCAACTCACACCACGGAGCAACGTGGGCCAGCCCTGTGGGAAAGCCTCTTGGGAAAGCCTCTTGGGAAAGCCTCGAGGGAAAGCCACAGATCCCTTGATCCACGCTAAAGGAAGCGTGACACCGCTGCTACAGCTCGGGAGGAAAGTGCACATGCATGCCCCCACTCGAGACGAGGACTGACTCACCTGGGGAGACTCCAGGAGTACCCCAAGATCCATGTCAGCACAGGAGAGGAATCCTCAGGTTCCGGCACCGACTCCACACTAAAGTTTTGGGCTCCAGTATCGACGGGAGAGAAATTCCGAGAGACACCCGAGCAACATTCATGTGGACTGGCCTTTCCTGAGTCCACCAGAGCGGGTCCCTGAGGTCCCCGTCGTATGACGAGAGCAACCTGCCCCACCTCGAGAACACCCAGGAGGTTCTCCCTTCCAGGCATGATGAGGCCCATTTCCAATGAGGCGTCTCGAGGCTTATCACAACTAAACTCTGGAACTTCCAAAGGGTCCGTCACACCCTTGCTGCTACTCAAAAAGTGCCTCGACATACCCGTCTCCACTCGAGAGGAAGAACGAGTTCCCGCCCACATCCAGAGGAGCCCCGTTACCGTCTCATAGCTGGAGAGGAGGGACACTTTCCCTGCGTGGTCGGGAAAGAATTCCCGACGTTCCCGTCGCATCTCAAGAGGAGGCCCTCTCCACAGTAAAGGCCAGAGGAACTCCAGGTTCGTGGACCATTCCCAGAGTCCCACCAGATATCTCCGTCCATTCCAGCGAAAACTGTTTTCCCAGCACTGCCTCGACTTTCAAGCCGAGGGTCGACTGACACTAGAGTGGCACGTTGGACAGCCCTGTGGGAAAGCCTCGGGGGAAAGCCTCGAGGGAAAGACTCGAGGGAAAGTCACAGATACCTTGATCCACGCTAAAGGAAGCGTGACACTGCTGTTACAGCTCGGGAGCAAAGCGCACGTGGATGCCCCACTGAGACGAGGACTGGACTCCCTGGGGAGACTCCACAAGTACCCCAAGATCCACGTCAGCACTGGAGAGGAATCCTCAGGTTCCGGCTCCGAATCCACACAAGGTTTTAGGCCCGCAGCATCGAAGGGAGAGTAATCCCGAGAGGCCCCAGAGCAACTTTCATGGGGACTTGGCCTTTCCTGAGGCCACCAGAACGGGTCCCTTATGTACCCGTCTTAAGTCCAGAGCACCTGCCGCAACTCGAGTAAATCTAGGAGGTTCTCCCCTCCAGGCGAGATGAGGCCCATTTTCCACTGAGGCGTCTCAAGGCTAATCACACCTAACCTCTGGAACTTCCAAAGGGTCCTTCACACCCTTGCTGCAACTCAAGAAGTTCCCCGACATACCCGTCTCCACTCGAGAGGAAGCACGAGAGTCCCGCCCACATCCAGAGGAGCCCCGTTTCCGCCTCCTATCTCGAGGGGAAGGATCCTTTCCCTGCGTGGTCGGGCAAGAATTCCCGGCGTTCCCGTCGCATCTCAAGGGAGGCGCTTTTCACAGGAAAGGCTAGAGGAACTCCAGGGTCGTGCCACCATTACCAGAGTTCCCCAGATGTCTCAGTCCATTCCAGGGAAACCTGTTTCCCCTGCACTGCCTCGACTTTCAAGCTGAGGATCGACTCACACCATGGTGGCACGTGGGACAGCCCTGTGGGAAAGCCTCGTGGGAAAGCCTCGAGGGAAAGCCACAGATCCCTTGATCCACGCGAAGGAAAGCTTGACACTGCTGCTACAGCTAGGGAGGAAACGCACGTGCATGCCCCCAAACGAGACGAGGACTGACTCCCCTGGGGAGACTCCAGAAGTGCCCCAAGATCCATGTCAGCACAGAACAGGAATCCTCAGGTTCCGGCACCAATTCCACACAAGGTCTTAGGCCCTGGCACCGACGGGAGAGAAATCCCGAGAAGCCCCGAGCAACTCGCATGGGGACTGGCCTTTCCTGAGGCCACCAGAGCGGGTCCCTGTCGTCCCCGTCGTAAGTCGAGAGCACGTGCCGCAACTCAATAAAATCCAGGAGGTTCTTCCCTCCAGGCGAGATGAGGCCAATTTCCGCTGAGGCAATCGAGGATAATCACACCTAACCTCTGGAACTTCCAAAGGGTCCTTCACACCCTTGCTGCAACTCAAGAAGTTCCCCGACATACCCATCTCCACTCGAGAGGAAGCACGAGAGTCCCACCCACATCCAGAGGAGCCCCGTTTTCGCCTCCTAGCTCGAGAGGAGTGATCCTTTCCCTGCGTGGTCGGGAAAGAATTCCTGGCGTTCCCGTCCCATCTCAAGAAGAGGCGCTTTCCACGATAAAGGAGAGAGGAACTCCAGGATCGTGCCACCTTTCCCCGGGTCCCCAGATGTCTCAGTCCATTCAGGGAAACCTGTTCGACTTTCAAGCCAGGGTCGACTCACACCACGGCGTTCGTGGGAAACGATCCCTTGATCCACGCGAAGGGAAGGGTGAAACTGCTGCCACAGCTCGAGAGGAAAGCGCACGTGCATGCCCCCACTCGAGACGAGGACTGACTCCCCTGGGGAGACTCCAGAAGTACCCCAAGATCCATGTCAGCACTGGAGAATAATTCTCAGTTTACGGCCCCGACTTCACAAAAGGTCTTAGGCCCCAGCATTGAAGGGAGAGGAATCCGAGAGGCCAATAAGCAACTCGCACGGAGAGTGGCCTTTCCTGAGGCCACCAGATAGGGTCCCTGTTGTCCCCGTCGTAAATCGAGAGCACCTACCGCAAATCGAGAAAATCCTGGAGATTCTCCCCTCCAGGCTAGATGAGGCCCATTTCCGCTGAGGCGACTCGAGGCTAATCACATCTAACCTTTGGAACTTCCATAGGGTCCTTCACACCCTTGCTGCAACTCAAGAAGTTCCCGACATACCCTTGTCCACTCGAGAGGAACCACGAGCGTCCCTTGCACATCCAGAGGAGGCCCTTTTCCTCCTTGTAGCTCGAGATGAGGGATCCTTTCCCTGCCTGTTCGGGAAAGAATTCCCGGCATTCCCGTCGCATCTCAAGAGGAAGCGCTCTCCACAGGAAAGGCGAGAGGAACTCCAGGGTCGTGCCACCATTCCAAGAGTCCCCAGAGGACTGAGTCCATTCCAAAGGAAACTCTTTGCACTGCCTTGACTGTCACGCCGAGGATCGACTCACACCACGGTGGCACTTGGGACAGCCCTGTGTGTTAGCCTCGTGGGAAAGCCTCATGGGAAATCCTACAGGGAAAGCCACACATCCCTTGATCCACCCGTCGGGTAGCATGACACTGCTGCCACAGTTAGGGAGGAAAGCCCACGTGCATTTCCCCACTCGAGACGAGGACTGACTCCCCTGGGGAGAGTCCAGAAGTACCCAAAAATCCACGTCAGCACTGGAGAGGAATCCTCAGTTTCCGGTCCCAACTCAACACAAGGTCTTCGACTCGGGAAATTCAAGCAGTTAAAAGATCTCTCCTTTGGAGCCTCGAGGGGGGATCGGGGCTTCTCTGGATGTGGGCGGGACCCTCGTGCTTCCTTTGAGTGTAGACGGGTATGTCGGGAAAGCTCTTGAGTTGCAGCAAGTGTGTGAAGGAACCATTGGAAGTTCCAGAGGTTAGGTGTGCTTAGCCTCTAGATGCGTCAGTGGAAATAGGCCTCATTTTGCCTGTAGGGGAGAATCTCCTGGATTTTCTCGAGTTACGGCAGGTGCTCTCGAATTATGACGGGGACCTCAGGGACCCGGTCTCGTGGCCTCAGGAAAGGCCAGTCCCCATGCAAGTTGCCAGGGGGACTCTCGGGATTCCTCTTGGGTCGATGCCGGGGCCTAAGACCTTGTGTGGAGTCGAGGCCGGATCCTGAGGATTCCTCTCCAGTGCTGACATGGTTCTTGGGTACTTCTGGAGTCTCCCCAGGGAAGTCAGTCCTCGTCTCGAGTGTGGGCATGCACGTGCGCTTTCCTCCCGAGCTGTAGCAGCAGTGTCACGCTTCCTAACGCGTGTCAAGGGATCTGTAGCTTTCACTCAAGTCTTTCCTTCAAGGCTTTCCCAAGAGTCTTTCCCACAGGGCTGTCCCACCTGCCACCATGGTGTGAGTCGATCCTCGGCTTGAAAGTCGAGGCAGTGCAGGGAAAACAGGTTCCTCTGGAATGGACTGAGACATCTGGGGGACTCTTGGAATGGTGGTACGACCCTGGAGTTCCGCTCGCCTTTCCTGTGGAGAGCGCCTCCTCTTGAGATGGGACGGGAACGCCGGGAATTCTTTCCCGACCAAGCAGGGAAAGGATCCGTCATCTCGAGGTCCGAGGCAGAAACGGGGCTCCTCTGGATGTGGGCGGGACCCTCGTGCTTCCTCTGGAGTGGAGACGGTATGTCGGGGAACTTCTTGAGTTTCAGCAAGGTTGTGAAGGAACCTTTGGAATTTCCAGAGTTTAGGTGTGATTAGCCTCGAGAGCCTCAGCGGAAATTGGCCTCATCTTGCCTGGAGGGGAGAACCTCCTGGATTTTCTCGAATTGTGGCAGGTGTTCTCAACGTACGCTGGGACCTCAGGGACCCGCTCTGGTGGCGTCAGGAAAGGCCAGTTCCCATCCGAGTGGCTACGGGCCTCTCGGGATTCCTCTCCCGTCGATGGTGGGGCCTAAGACCTTGTGTGAAGTCGAGGCCGGTACCTGAGGATTCCTCTCCCGTGCTGACATGGTTCTTGGGGTACTTCTTGAGTCTCCCCAGGGGTGTCAGTCCTTCTCTTCGGGGATCATGCAAGAACGCTTACCTCCCGAGCTGCAGTAGCAGTGTCACGCTGCCCGTCGCGTGGATCAAGAGATCTGTGTCTTTCCCTCGAGGTATTTCCCACGGGCTTTCCCTCGAGGCTTTCCCACGAGGCTTTCCCACATCGCTGTCCCACGTGCCACCGTGGTGCCAGTCGATCCTCGGCGTGAAAATCAAGGCAGTGCAGGGAAAACAGGTTCCTCTGGAATGGACTGAGACATCTGGGGGACTCTTGGAATTGTGGCACGACCCTGGAGTTCCTCGCCTTTCCTGTGGAGAGCGCCTCTCTTGAGATGGGGGAACGCCGGGAATTCTTTCCCGACCAAGCAGGGAAAGTGGTAACATGCCGGTTCCAGCCCCCACCTTCAGCCCTCAATGGGCAAACGTAAAAAGCCGAAAAATTCGAACCACAAGAGTCTTGTCAGATCATTGAAGTAGCAGTAAATTATTAAAGATGAAAAAAGGCAGTTAATGGACTTAAATTGTGTAAAGAAGAAAAGATAGAGCGAACGTAGAGCTGAATAACTTGGATTACGTGGAATAGCATCCATCCTCCAGTAGAGAATTCAGCCAGAAAAACGGGAGCAAAAAAGAAGCGACATGGGGAAATCAGTCTTTCCGGAAACTGATCTGATTTCTTTATTTTTGGTTTTGCTTGTATACCTCTTGTTACACATAGGGATGAATACAGAGTCAGGCAGGAGTCGGCATCCTGACCTTTATCAAAATCAGGTGCTTCACATAAATGTATAAAAAAAAGGTCTTAGGGATCTTACATCATCTTCTGGCCATGAATGAGACCTGCTGACATTTTATGATCCTTTCTTTCTGATAACCAAATAAACTTATTTCTTCCAAGGGTGTTTTTTCTTAAACCAGGCACCACCCTCCAAATAAAGTTACATTCCTATAGGGTGAGGGTGTAGTGAGTTACAATCAAGAAAGAATTTATTTAACCAAAGTTTAACATGATTAGTCTTAAAGGTGAATTCTTATTTCTCCTATATGCTTAAAGGTTAATACTTATTTCTCCTATATACTAGTTATATTCATTATAAGGGTAGGGAACATGGAGATTTATCAGCAAACATCAGCCTAACAAATGAAAATCCTTTCATCAATTCTCCCCTTAAGATCTATTTAGTCTTAAGATATGATAAAGTTACATTCTTACATAGAAAGGACACAGTGATATATAACAAAGTACAGTGATCTATTACAAAAGTGAAAATCCATTAACTCAAAAAGTCTAGTATTGCTAACATCAAAAACTGCTATATTTCCTTTGCTATATTCCAAATACATTGATTAATATATTCCCAAGTGCCTAAGGATATGGAGGCCTGGTGGCAATCATTGACTCAACAAGAAGAAAAAGTCCTATGCTAATTAAGACTCTCAAAATACTCCAAAACTCTCTGTGCTGTTTACAGTTGAGAGGTAGTAAACAATCTTGTGCCTAGTGGCAGCAGTATGGATAATCCTGTCACACAAGCTGGTCTGTCAGCAGAGAGGTTTGACCTAAAATATCCTTGTCCCACCCAGAGCAGGGAATTAGCAGCAATTTTTGACACAACAAATGAAGAACCCTTCACCAATATAATTCCTAACCAACTATACTAATAATTTCTAACTCCCCAAAATAATTTGCCTTTAGTAAGTCTAAAACATCTCATGCCTCTCAGGTTGGGAGGCTGTAAACAATCACATGTGGCCGGACAAACCTATAAAGGTGCGGCTAGATAACCTTCAGAGGAGTCAGCAAGCTGAAACACTCTTGTCATGCCCAAGAATATTTATTGCCTTGAAGCTGCACGTTTACTTCTTCTCCGAGAGAAACAGTTATGGGGGAGAGCCCCCGTAAAGTCAGAAGTGTAGGTGAGAGCATAAAACAGACTCTGGTTTTGGGGTTCGATGCTCGGGAACAGGGGGTTACCGAGGCTTGATCACGCCTTTGCGCATGCCAAGCCTCCTTCCTCATGACCTTTGCCATAGGCGGAATTCCTCACGCTGGCCCCCAGAAGGAAAGGATCCCTCATCTCGAGCGACAAGGCGGAAACGCGCCTCCTGTGGATGTGGGGGGGACCATCTTGCTTATTCTCGAGTGGAGACGGGTATGTCGGGGAACTTCTTGAGTTGCAGCAAGGGTGTAAAGTACCTTTTGGAAGTTCCAGAGGTTAGGTGTGATTAGCCTCGAGACACCTCAGTGGAAATGGGCCTCATCTCGCCTGGAGGGGAGAACCTCCTGGATTTTCTCGAGTTGCGGCAGGTGCTCTCGACTTACGACGGGGACCTCAGGGGCCAGCTCTGGTGGCCTCAGGAAAGGCCAGTCCCCATTCAAGTTTCTAGGGGGCCTCTCAGGATTCCTCTCCTGTCGATGCCGGGCCTAAAACCTTGTGTGAAGTCGGGGCTGGAACCTGAAGATTCCTCTCCAGTGCTGACATGGATCTTGTGGTACTTCTGGAGTCTCCCCAGGGGAGTCAGTCCTCGTCTCGAGTGGGGGCATGCACGTGCGCTTTCCTCCCGAGCGGTAGCAGCAGTGTCACGCTTCCCGTCTCGTGGATCAAGAGATCTGTGGCTTTCCCTCTAGGCTTTCCCATGAGGCTTTCCCACAGGGCTGTCCCACATGCCACCTTGGTGTGAGACGATCCTCGGCGTGAAAGTCGTGGCAGTGCAGGGAAAACAGGTTCCTCTGGAATGGACTGAGACATCTGGGAACTCTTGGAATGGTGGCACGACCCTGGAGTTCCTCTGGCCTTTCCTGTGGAGAGCACTTCCTCTTGAGATGCGACTGGAACGCCAGGAATTCTTTCCCGACCACGCAGGGAAAGGATCCCTCCTCTCTAGATACGAGGCGGAAACGGGGCTCCTCTGGATGTGGGCGGGACCCTCGTGCTTCATCTCGAGTGGAGACGGGTATGTCGGTGATCTTCTTGACTTGCAGCAGGGGTGTCAAAGACCCTTTGGAAGTTCCAGAGGTTAGGTGTGATTAGCCTCGAGATGCCTCAGGGGAAATGGGCCTCATCTCGCCTGGAGGGGAGAACCTCCTGGATTATCTTGAGTTGGAGCAGGTGCTCTCGTCTTAGGATGGGGACCTCAGGGACCCGCTCCTGTGGCCTCAGAAAAGGCCAGTGCCCATGGGAGTTGCTAGGGGGCCTCTCAGGATTCCTCTCACGTCGATGCCGGGCCTAATACCTTGTGTGGAGAGCCCGAGCGGAGGCGGCGCGGAGCGTTTCGGTTCTCAGTGCCTGGGGCACCGGTGTGTGGTGTGAGGCTGCGGCGGAGCCTCTACACTGAAGGTGCGAGAGGTTGGCAGCTTCGATTGAAGCACATCGAGCGGCGACAGCAGTGAAAGTCATGAGCAACAGCGGCGAGGAGAACTACGGCGAGGGGGAATCCCGTTCTGCTTCCAGAAGCGAAGTGCTCATGGATCTGGGAAATCTGCAAGTCATACCCCTGCAAGGTCTCGCTCCAAGGAAGATTCCAGCGTTCCAGATCAAAGTCCAGGTCCAGATCGGAATCTAGTCTAGATCCAGAAGAAGTTCTCGGAGGCATTATACAAGGTCACGATCTCGGTCCCGGTCCCATAGAAGATCTCGTAGCAGATCTTACAGCAGAGATTATCGAAGACGGCATAGCCACAGTCATTCTCCCATGTCTACTCGCTGGCGTCATGTTGGGAATCAGGCAAATCCTGATCCTAACTGTTGTCTTGGAGTATTTGGATTGAGCTTGTATACTACAGAAAGAGATCTAAGAGAAATGTTCTCTAAATATGGCCCAATTGCTGATGTATCTATTGTATATGACCAGCAGTCTAGACGTTCAAGAGGATTTGCCTTTGTATACTTTGAAAATGTAGATGATGCCAAGGAAGCAAAAGAGCGTGCCAATGGAATGGAGCTTGATGGATGTAGGATCAGAGTTGACTTCTCCATAACGAAAAGACCACATACTCCAACAGCAGGAATTTACATGGGGAGACCTACCTATGGCAGCTCACGCCGTCGAGATTACTATGACAGAGGATGATCGAGGCTATGATGATCGGGACTATTACAGCAGATCGTACAGAGGAGGAGGAGGAGGAGGATGGAGAGCTGGCTCAAGACAGGGATCAGAAATACAGAGACGGTCACCTTCTCCCTACTATAGTCGTGGAGGATACAGATCACGTTCCAGATCTCGATCATACTCACACTCGTCGCTATTTAAAGCATGAAGATGAAGACTTTCTGAAACCTGCCCTAGAGTTGGGATATTGTTTGTGGACAATATTTTTTATTGTCTCCTGTTTAAAAAGTGAACAGTGCCTGGTGAAGTTAGGTGACTTTTACACCTTTTATGATGACTACTTTTGGTGAGTTGAAATGCTGTT
>NW_017218068.1:0-12121 GCF_001704415.2 Capra hircus | reverse complement strand
AACGCCTCAGTGGAAATGGGCCTCATCTCGCTGGAAGGGAGAACCTCCAGGATTTTCTCGAGTTGCGATAGGTGCTCTCGACTTACGACGGGGGACCTCAGGTACCGCTCTTGGTGGCCTTTGGAAAGCCAATCCCTATGCGAGTTGCTCGGGGCCTCTCGGGATTCCTCTCCCGTCGATGCCGGGCCTACGATCTGTGTGGAGTGGTGCCGGAACCTGAGATTCCTCTCCAGTGCTGACATGGATCTTGGGGTACTTCTGGAGTCTCCCCAGGGGAGTCAGTCCTCGTCTCGAGTGGGGCATGCACGTGCGATTTCTCCCGGCTGTAGCAGCATTGTCGCGCTTCCCTTCGGGTGGATCAAGGTTATGTGGCTTTTCCTTGAGGCTTTCCCACGAGGCTTTCCCACGGGCTTTCCCACAGGGCTGTCCACGTGCCCGTGGTGTGAGTCAATCCTCGGCTTGAAAGTCGAGCAGTGAAGGGAAAACAGGTTTCCCTGGAATGGCCTGAGACATCTGGGGGACTCTGGGAATGGTGGCAAGACCCTGGAGTTCCTATCGCCATTCCTGTGGTTGCCTCCTCTTGAGATGCGAGGGGAACGCCGGGAATTCTTTCCGGATAACGCAGGGAAAGGATCCTTCCTCTCGAGCTATGAGGCTGAAACGGGCTCCTCTGGATGTGGGCAAGAATCTCGTGCTCCTCTCGTGGAGAGGGTATTTCGGGGAACTTCTTGAGTTGCAGCTAGGGTTTGAAGGCCCGTTTTGTTAGTTCCAGACGCTTGTTGATTAGCCTCAAGATGCTCATCGGATATGGGCCACATCTCGCCTGGAGGGAGAACCTCCTGGATTTTCTCGAGTTGCAGCAGGAGCTCTCGACTTACGTTCGAGACCGCTCTGGTGGCCTCATGAAAGGCCAGTCCCCATGTAAGTTGCTCGGCTTCTCCGGGAACCTCTCCCGTCGATGCCGGGGCCTAAGACTTTGTGTGGAATCGGTGCCGGAACCTGAGGATTCCTCTCCAGTGCTGAATGGATCTTGGGTATTTCTGCAGTCTTCCCAGGGGAGTCAGTCCTCGTCTCGAGCCAGCCTGTCATGCTTCCCTTCTCGTGGATCAAGGGATCTGTGGCTTTCCCTCTCCCCGAGGCTTTCCCACCAGGTGCTGTTCCCACGTGCCACCGTGGTGTGAGTCGATCTCGGCTTGAAAGTCGAGGCAGTGCAAGGAAAACAGGTTTCCTGGAATGGACTGAGACAGCTGGGGACTCTGGGAATGGTGGCACGACCCTGGAGTTCCTCTCGTCTTTCCTGTGGAGAGCGAGTCCTCTTGAGATGCGACGGAAGTGCGGGAATTTTTTCCCCGCCACGCAGGGAAAGGATCCCTCCTCTGAGCTATGAGACGGAAACGGGGCTCTTCTGGATGTGGCCGGGACTCTCGTGCTTCCTCTCAAGTGGAGACGGGTATGTCGGGGAACTTCTTGAGTTGCAGCAAGGGTGTGAAGAACCCTTTGGAAGTTCCAGATGTTAGATTGATTAGCCTCGAGACGCCTCAGCGGAAATGGGCCTCATCTCGCCTGGAGGGGAGAACCTCCTGGATTTTCTCGAGTTGCGGCAGATGCTCTCAACTTACGACGGGGACCTCAGGGACCCGCTCTAGTGGCCTCAGGAAAGGCCAGTCCCCATGTGAGTTGCTCAGGGGCCTCTGGGAATTCCTCTCCCGTCGATGCCGGGGCCTAAGATCTTGTGTGGAGTCGGTGCCGGAAGCTGAGGATTCCTCTCCAGTGCTGACATGGACCTTGGGGTACTTCTGGTGTCTCCCCAGGGGAGTCAGTCCTCGTCTCGATTGGGGCATGCTCGTGCGCTTTCCTCCCGAGCTGTAGCAGCAGTGTCACGCTTCCCTTCGCGTGGATCAAGGGATCTGTGGCTTTCCCTCGAGGCTTTCCCACGAGGCTTTCCCCGACAGGGCTGTCCCACGTGCCACCGTGGTGTGAGTCGATCCTCGGCTTGAAAGTCGAGGCCGTGCAGGGAAAACAGGTTTACCTGGAATGGACGGAGACATCTAGTTGACTCTGGGAATGGTGGCACGACCCTGGAGTTACTCTCGCCTTTCCTGTGGAGAGCGCCTCCTCTTGAAATGCGATGGGAACGCCGGGAATTCTTTCCCGACCACGCAGGGAAAGGATCCCTCCTCTCGAGCTAGGAGGCGAAACGGGCGTCTGGATGTCAGCGGACTCTCGTGCTTCAAGTGGAGACGGGTATGTCGGGAACTTCTTGAGTTGCAGCCAGGGTGTGAAGGACCCTTTGGAAGTTCCAGAGGTTAGGTGTGATTAGCCTCGAGACTCCTCAGCGGAAATGGGCCCCATGTCGCCTGGATGGAAGAACCTCCTGTGTTTCTCGAGTTGCGGCAGGTGCTCTTGACTTATGCCTGGCACCTAAGGGACCTGCTCTGGTGGCCTCAGGAAAGGCCAGTCCCCTTGCGATTTGTTCGGGGCCTCTCGGGATTCTCTCCCGTCGATTCCGGGGCCTAAGACCTTGTCTGGAATCGGTGCCTGAACCTGAGGATTCCTCTCCAGTGCTGACATGGATCTTGGGTTACTTCTGGAGTCTCCCCAGGGGAGTCAGTCCTCGTCTCGTGTGGGGGCATGCAGTTGCGCTTTCCTTCAGAGCTGTAGCAGCAGTGTCACGCTTCCCTTCGCGTGGATCAAGGAATCTGTGGCTTTCCCTCGAGGTTTTCCCACGAGGCTTTCCCACGAGGCTTTCCCACGAGGCTTTCCCACGGCTTTCCCACAGGGCTGACCCACGTGTCACCGTCGTGTGAGTCGATCCTCGGCTTGAAAGTCGAGGCAGTGCAGGGAAAACAGGTTTCCCTGGAATGGACTGAGACATCTGGGGGACTCTGGGAATGGTGGCACGACCCTGGAGTTCCTCTCGCCTTTCCTGTGGAGATCGCCTCCTCTTGAGATGCGAGGGAATGCCGGGAATTCTTTCCCGACCACGCAGTGAAAGGCCTCCTCTCGAGCCATGAGGCGGAAACGAGGCTCCTCTGGATGTGGTGGGACTCTCGTGCTTCCTCTCGACTGGAGACGGGTATTTCGGGGAAATTCTTGAGTTGCAGCAAGGGTTTGAAGGACTCCTTGGAAGTTCCATAGGTTAGGTGTGATTAGCCTCGAGACGCCTCAGGGGAAATTGGCCTCATCTCGCCTGGAAGGGAGAACCTCCTGGATTTTCTCGAGTTGCTGCAGGTGCTCTCGACTTACGACGGGGACCTCAGGGACCCTCTCTGGTGGCCTCAGGAAAGGCCAGTCCCCATGCGAGTTGCACGGCGGCATCTCGGGATTCCTCTCCCGTCGATGCCCGGGCCTAAGACCTTGCTTGGAGTCGGTGCTGGAACCTGAGGATTCCTCTCCAGTGCTGACATGGATCTTGGGGTACTTCTGGAGTCTCCTCAGGGGAGTCATTCCTCGTCTCGAGTGGGGCATGCACGTGCGCTTTCCTCCCGAGCTGTAGCAGCAGTGTCACGCTCCCCTTCACGTGGATCAAGGGATCTGTGGCTTTCCCTCGAGGCTTTCCCATGAGACTTTCCCACGAGGCTTTCCCACAGGGCTGTCCCACGTGCCACCGTCGTGTGAGACGATCCTCGGCTTGAAAGTCGAGGCAGTGCAGGGAAAACAGGTTTCCCTGGAATGGCCTGAGACATCTGGGGGACTCTGGGAATGGTGGAACGACCCTGGAGTTCCTCACGCCTTTCCTGTGTAAAGCGTCCCCTCTTGAGATGCGACGGGAATGCCGAGAATTCTTTCCCGACCTCGGGGAAAGGATCCCTCCTCTCGAGCTATGACGTGGAAACGGGGCTCCTCTGAATGTGGGCGGGACTCTCGTGCTTCCTCTCGAGTGGAGACGGGTTTGTTGGGGATCTTCTTGAGTTGCAGCAAGGGTGTGAAGGACCCTTTGGAAGTTCCAGAGGTTAGGAGTGATTAGCCTTGTGACACCTCAGCGGAAATGGGCCTCATCTCGCCTGGAAGGGGAGAACCTCCTGTATTTTCTCAAGTTGCTGCAGGTGCTCTCATCCTACGACAGGGACCTCAAGGATCCGCTCTGGTGGCCTCAGGAAAGGACAGTCCCCATGTGAGTTGCTCGGGGCCTCTCGGGATTCCTCTCCCGTCGATGCCAGGGCCTAAGACCTTGTGTAGTCGGTGCCGGAACCTGAGGATTCTTTCCAGTGCTGACATGGAACTTGGGGTACTTCTGGAGTCTCCACAGGGGAGTCAGTCCTCGTCTCGAGTAAGGGCATGCACGTGAACTTTCCTCCCGAGCTGTAGCAGCACTGTCAAGCTTCCATTCGCGTGGATCAAAGCATCTGTGGCTTTCCCTCGAGGCTTTCCCACGAGACTTTCCCACGAGGCTTTCCCACCAGGCTTTCCCACAGGGCTGTCCCACGTGCCACCGAGGTGTGAGTCGATCCTCGGCTTGAAAGTCGAGGCAGTGCAGGGAAAACAGGTTTCCCTGGAATGGACTGAGACATCTGGAAGACTCTGGGAATGGTGGCACGACCCTGGAGTTCCTCTCTCCTTTCCTGTGGAGAGCGCCTCCAATTGAGATGCGACGGGAACGCCGGGAATTCTTTCCCGACCACGCAGGGAAAGATCCCTCCTCTCGAGCTATGAGGCGGAAACGGGGCTCCTCTGGATGTGGGCGGACTCTCGTGCTTCCTCTCGAGTGGAGACGGGTACGTCGGGGAACTTCTTGAGTTGCAGCAATGGTGTGAAGGACCCTTTGAAAGTTCCAGAGTTAGGTGTAATTAGCCTGGGGACTCCTCAGAGGAAATGGGCCTCATCTCCCCTGGAGGGGAGAACCTCCTGCATTTTCTCGAGTTGGTGCAGGTGCTCTCGACTTACGACGGGGACCTCAGGGACCCGCTCTGGTGGCCTCAGGTAAGGCCAGTCCCCATGCGAGTTGCTCGGGGCTCTCGGGATTTCTCTCCCGTCGATGCCGGGGTCTAAGACCTTGTGTGGAGTCGGTGCCGGAACCTGAGGATTCCTCTCAGTGCTGACATAGATCTTGGGGTACTTCTGGAGTCTCCCCAGGGGAGTCAGTCCTCATCTCGAGTGGAGCATGCACGTGCGCTTTCCTCCCAAGCTGTAGCAGCAGTGTCACGCTTCTCTTTGCATGGATCAAGGGATCTGTGGCTTTCCTCGAGGATTTCCCTAAGGCTGTGCCAAGTGCCACCGTGGTGTGAGTGGATCCTCGTCCTGAAAGTCGAGGCAGTGTAGGGAATCAGGTTCCCTGGAATGGACTGAGACATCTGGGGGACTCTGGGAATGGGTGCACGAATCTGGAGTTCCTCTCGCCTTTCCTGTGGATAGCGCCTCTCTTGAGATGAGTCGGAACTCCGGGAATACTTGACCGACCACTCAGTGAAAGGATCCCTCCTCTCGAGCTAGGAGGCAGTAACGGGGCTACTCTGGATGTGGGCGGGACTCTCGTGCTTCCTCTCGAGTGGAGAGGGGTATTTCGGGGAACTTCTTGAGTTGCAGCTAGGGTTTGAGGCCCGTTTGTTAGTTCCAGACGCTTGTTGATAAGCCTCGAGACGCCTCATCGATATGGGCACATCTCGCCTGGAGGGGAGAACCTCCTGGATTTTCTCGAGTTGCAGCAGGAGCTCTCGACTTACGACTTGGACCTCAGAGACCCGCTCTGTGGCTCATGAAAGGCAGTCCCATGCAAGTTGCTCGGGGCACTCTCCACAGGAAACGCGAGAGGAACTCCAGTGTCGTGCACCATTCCCAGAGTTCCACAGATGTCTCAGTCCATTCCAGGGAAACCTGTTTTCCTTGCATGCTTGACTTTTCAAGCCTAGGATCGACTCACACCACGGTGGCACGTGGACAGCCCACTGGGAAAGCCTCGTGGGAAAGCCTCGAGGGAAAGCCACAGATTCCTTGATCCACGCGAAGGGAAGCATGACACTGCTAGGGACCCACTCCCCTGGGGAGTCACTCTGGTGCCTCAGGAAAGGCCAGTCCCATGCGACTTGCTCGGGGCCTCTCGGATTCCTCTCTCGTCGATGCCGGGCCTAAGATCTTGTTTGGAGTCGGTGCCGGAACTGAGGATTTCTGTCCAGTGCTGACATGGATCTTGGGGTACTTCTGGAGTCTCCCAGGGGAGTCAGTCTCGTCCCGAGTGGGGCATGCACGTGCGCTTTCCTGCCAGAGCTGTAAGCAGCAGAGTCTCGCTTCCCTTCGCGTGGATCAAGGATCTGTGCTTTCCTCGAGACTTTACCACGAGGCTTTCCCACGGGGCTTTCCATAGGGCTGTCCCACGTGCCACCGTGGTGTGAGTCGATGCTCGCTTGAAAGTCGAGGCAGTGCAGGGAAAACACATTCCCTGAATGGACTGAGACATCTTGGGACTCAGGTAATGGTGTCACGACCCTGGAGTTCCCCTCGTCTTTCCTGTCGAAAGAGCCTCCTCTTGAGATGCGACCGGAACGCCGGGAATTCTTTCCCGAACACGCAGGGAAAGGATCCCTCCTCTAGAGCTAGGAGGCGGACACGGGGCTCCTCTGGATGTGGGCGGGACTCTCGAGCTTCCTCTCGAGTGGAGACGGGTATGTCGGGAACTTTTTTAGTTGCAGTAAGGATGTGAAGGAACCTTTGTAAGTTCAGAGGTTAGGTGTGATTGACCTCGAAACGCCTCAGTGGAAATGGGCCTCATCTCGCCTGGAAGGGAGAACCTCCAGGATTTTCTCGAGTTGCGATAGGTGCTCTCGACTTACGACGGGGACCTCAGGTACCTGCTCTTGTGGCCTTTGAAAGTCCAATCCTATGCGAGTTGCTCGGGCCTCTCGGGATTCCTCTCCCGTCGATGCGGGGCCTACGATCTCGTGTGGAGTGGGTGCCGGACCTGAGGATTCCTCTCAGTGCTGACATGGATCTTGGGTACTTCTGGAGTCTCCCCAGGGGAGTCAGTCCTCGTCTCGAGTGGGGCATGCACGTGCGTTTCCTCCCGAGCTGTAGCAGCATTGTCGCGCTTCCCTTCGGTGGATAAGGATTATGTGGCTTTCCCTTGAGGTTTCCCACGAGGCTTTCCCACGAGGCTTTCCACAGGGCTGTCCCACGTGCCACCGTGGTGTGAGTCAATCCTCGGCTTGAAAGTCGAGGCAGTGAAGGGAAACAGGTTTCCCTGGAATGGCCTGAGACATCTGGGGACTCTGGGAATGGTGGCAAGACCCTGGAGTTCCTATCGCCATTCCTGTGGTTGCGCCTCCTCTTGAGATGCGAGGGAACGCCGGGAATTCTTTCCGGATAACGCAGGGAAAGGATCCTTCCTCTCGAGCTATGAGGCTGAAACGGGCTCCTCTGGATGTGGGCAAGAATCTCGTGCTTCCTCTCGAGTGGAGAGGGGTATTTCGGGGAACTTCTTGAGTTGCAGCTAGGGTTTGAAGGCCCGTTTGTTAGTTCCAGACGCTTGTTGATTAGCATCAAGATGCCTCATCGGATATGGGCCACATCTCGCCTGGAGGGGAGAACCTCCTGGATTTTCTCGAGTTGCAGCAGGAGCTCTCGACTTACGACTTGGACCTCAGAGACCCGCTCTGGTGGCCTCATGAAAGGCCAGTCCCCATGTAAGTTGCTCGGGGGCTTCTCGGGAACCTCTCCCGTCGATGCCGGGGCCTAAGACTTTGTGTGGAATCGGTGCCGGAACCTGAGGATTCCTCTCCAGTGCTGCAATGGATCTTGGGGTATTTCTGCAGTCTCCCCAGGGGAGTCAGTCCTCGTCTCGAGCTGTAGCAGCACTGTCATGCTTCCCTTCTCGTGGATCAAGGGATCTGTGGCTTTCCCTCGAGGCTTTCCCACGAGGCTTTCCACGAGCTTTCCAGTGGGCTGTCCCACATGCCACCGTGTGTGAGTCGATCTTCGGCTTGAAAGTCGAGGCAGTGCAAGGAAAACAGGTTTCCCTGGAATGGACTGAGACAGCTGGGGACTCTGGGAATGGTGGCACGACCTGGAGTTCCTCTCGTCTTTCCTGTGGAGAGCGAGTCCTCTTGAGATGCGACGGAAGTGCGGGAATTTTTCCCGACCACGCAGGGAAAGGATCCCTCCTCTTGAGCTATGAGACGGAAACGGGCTCTTCTGGATGTGGCCGGGACTCTCGTGCTTCCTCTCAAGTGGAGACGGGTATGTCGGGGAACTTCTTGAGTTGCAGCAAGGGTGTGAAGAACCCTTTGGAAGTTCAGATGTTAGAATTGATTAGCCTCGAGACGCCTCAGCGAAATGGGCCTCATCTCGCCTGGAGGGGAGAACTCCTGGATTTTCTCGAGTTGCGGCAGATGCTCTCAACTTACGACGGGACCTCAGGGACCCGCTCTAGTGGCCTCAGGAAAGGCCAGTCCCATGTGAGTTGCTCAGGGCCTCTGGGAATTCCTCTCCCGTCGATGCCGGGGCCTAAGATCTTGTGTGGAGTCGGTGCCGGAAGCTGAGGATTCCTCTCCAGTGCTGACATGGACCTTGGGGTACTTCTGGTGTCTCCCCAGGGAGTCAGTCCTCGTCTCGATTGGGGCATGCTCGTGCGCTTTCCTCCGAGCTGTAGCAGCAGTGTCACGCTTCCCTTCGCGTGGATCAAGGATCTGTGGCTTTCCCTCGAGCTTTCCCACGAGGCTTTCCACGAGGCTTTCCCACAGGGCTGTCCCACGTGCACCGTGGTGTGAGTCGATCCTCGCTTGAAAGTCGAGGCCGTGCAGGAAAACAGGTTTACCTGGAATGGACGGAGACATCTAGTTGACTCTGGAATGGTGGCACGACCCTGGAGTTACTCTCGCCTTTCCTGTGGAGAGCGCCTCCTCTTGAAATGCGATGGAACGCCGGGAATTCTTTCCCGACCACGCAGGGAAAGGATCCCTCCTCTCGAGCTAGGAGGCGGAAACGGGGCTCGTCTGGATGTCAGCGGGACTCTCGTGCTTCCACTCAAGTGGAGACGGGTATGTCGGGGAACTTCTTGAGTTGCAGCCAGGGTGTGAAGGACCCTTTGGAAGTTCCAGAGGTTAGGTGTGATTAGCCTCGAGACTCCTCAGCGGAAATGGGCCCCATGTCGCCTGGATGGAAGAACCTCCTGTGTTTCTCGAGTTGCGGCAGGTGCTCTTGACTTATGCCTGGCACCTAAGGGACCTGCTCTGGTGGCCTCAGGAAAGGCCAGTCCCCTTGCGATTTGTTCGGGGGCCTCTCGGGATTCCTCTCCCGTCGATTCCGGGGCCTAAGACCTTGTCTGGAATCGGTGCCTGAACCTGAGGATTCCTCTCCAGTGCTGACATGGATCTTGGGTTACTTCTGGAGTCTCCCCAGGGGAGTCAGTCCTCGTCTCGTGTGGGGGCATGCAGTTGCGCTTTCCTTCAGAGCTGTAGCAGCAGTGTCACGCTTCCCTTCGCGTGGATCAAGGAATCTGTGGCTTTCCCTCGAGGTTTTCCCACGAGGCTTTCCCACGAGGCTTTCCCACGCCCACAGGGCTGACCCACGTGTCACCGTCGTGTGAGTCGATCCTCGGCTTGAAAGTCGAGGCAGTGCAGGGAAAACAGGTTTCCCTGGAATGGACTGAGACATCTGGGGGACTCTGGGAATGGTGGCACGACCCTGGAGTTCCTCTCGCCTTTCCTGTGGAGATCGCCTCCTCTTGAGATGCGAGGGGAATGCCGGGAATTCTTTCCCGACCACGCAGTGAAAGGATCCCTCCTCTCGAGCCATGAGGCGGAAACGAGGCTCCTCTGGATGTGGTGGGACTCTCGTGCTTCCTCTCGACTGGAGACGGGTATTTCGGGGAAATTCTTGAGTTGCAGCAAGGGTTTGAAGGACTCCTTGGAAGTTCCATAGGTTAGGTGTGATTAGCCTCGAGACGCCTCAGGGGAAATTGGCCTCATCTCGCCTGGAAGGGAGAACCTCCTGGATTTTCTCGAGTTGCTGCAGGTGCTCTCGACTTACGACGGGGACCTCAGGGACCTCTCTGGTGGCCTCAGGAAAGGCCAGTCCCATGCGAGTTGCACGGCGGCATCTCGGATTCCTCTCCCGTCGATGCCCGGCCTAAGACCTTGCTTGGAGTCGGTGCTGGAACCTGAGGATTCCTCTCCAGTGCTGACATGGATCTTGGGTAACTTCTGGAGTCTCCTCAGGGAGTCATTCCTCGTCTCGAGTGGGGCATGCACGTGCGCTTTCCTCCGAGCTGTAGCAGCAGTGTCACGCTCCCCTTCACGTGGATCAAGGGATCTGTGGCTTTCCTCGAGGCTTCCCATGAGACTTTCCCACGAGGCTTCCACAGGGCTGTCCACGTGCCACCGTCGTGTGAGACGATCCTCGGCTTGAAAGTCGAGGCAGTGCAGGGAAAACAGGTTTCCTGGAATGGCCTGAGACATCTGGGGGACTCTGGGAATGGTGGAACGACCCTGGAGTTCCTCACGCCTTTCCTGTGTAAAGCGTCCCCTCTTGAGATGCGGGGAATGCCGAGAATTCTTTCCCGACCTCGGAGGGAAAGGATCCCTCCTCTCGAGCTATGACGTGGAAACGGGCTCCTCTGAATGTGGGCGGGACTCTCGTGCTTCCTCTCGAGTGGAGACGGGTTTGTTGGGGATCTTCTTGAGTTGCAGCAAGGTGTGAAGGACCTTTGGAATTCCAGAGGTTAGGAGTGATTAGCCTTGTGACACCTCAGCGGAAATGGGCTCATCTCGCCTGGAAGGGAGAACCTCCTGTATTTTCTCAATTGCTGCAGGTGCTCTCATCCTACGACAGGCACCTCAAGGATCCGCTCTGGTGGCCTCAGGAAAGGACAGTCCCCATGTGAGTTGCTCGGGGGGCCTCTCGGATTCCTCTCCCGTCGATGCCAGGGCCTAAGACCTTGTGTAGTCGGTGCCGGAACCTGAGGATTCTTTCCAGTGCTGACATGGAACTTGGGGTACTTCTGGAGTCTCCACAGGGGAGTCAGTCCTCGTCTCGAGTAAGGGCATGCACGTGAACTTTCTCCCGAGCTGTAGCAGCACTGTCAAGCTTCCATTCGCGTGGATCAAAGCATCTGTGGCTTTCCCTCGAGGCTTTCCCACGAGACTTTCCACGAGGCTTTCCCACCAGGCTTTCCCACAGGGCTGTCCCACGTGCCACCGAGGTGTGAGTCGATCCTCGGCTTGAAAGTCGAGGCAGTGCAGGGAAAACAGGTTTCCCTGGAATGGACTGAGACATCTGGAAGACTCTGGGAATGGTGGCACGACCCTGGAGTTCCTCTCTCCTTTCCTGTGAGAGCGCCTCCAATTGAGATGCGACGGGAACGCCGGGAATTCTTTCCCGACCACGCAGGGAAAGATCCCTCCTCTCGAGCTATGAGGCGGAAACGGGCTCCTCTGGATGTGGGCGGGACTCTCGTGCTTCCTCTCGAGTGGAGACGGGTACGTCGGGGAACTTCTTGAGTTGCAGCAATGGTGTGAAGGACCCTTTGAAAGTTCCAGAGGTTAGGTGTAATTAGCCTGGGGACTCCTCAGAGGAAATGGGCCTCATCTCCCCTGGAGGGGAGAACTCCTGCATTTTCTCGAGTTGGTGCAGGTGCTCTCGACTTACGACGGGGACCTCAGGGACCGCTCTGGTGGCCTCAGGTAAGGCCAGTCCCCATGCGAGTTGCTCGGGGCCTCTCGGGATTTCTCTCCCGTCGATGTCTAAGTAAGAGTGTGGAGTCGCGGAACCTGAGGATTCCTCTCCAGTGCTGACATAGATCTTGGGGTACTTCTGGAACTTTCAAAGGGTCCTTACACCATCTGCTGCAACTCAAGAAGTTCCCCGACGTACCCGTCTCCACTCGAGAGGAAGCACGAGAGTCCCGCCCACATCCAGAGGAGCCGTTTTCGCCTCATAGCTCGAGAGGAGGGATCTTTCCCTGCGTGGTCGGGAAAGAATTCCCGGCGTTCCCGTCGCATCTCAATTGGAGGCGCTCTCCACAGGAAAGGAGAGAGGAACTCCAGGTCGTGCCACCATTCCAGAGTCTTCCAGATGTCTCAGTCCATTCCAGGGAAACCTGTTTTCCCTGCACTGCCTCGACTTTCAAGCGAGGATCGACTTCACACCTCGGGCACGTGGACAGCCTGTGGGAAACCTGGTGGGAAAGCCTGGT
>NW_017218067.1:0-12121 GCF_001704415.2 Capra hircus | reverse complement strand
GCCAGGGCCCTGGAGCCTGGTGCTCTTCCGTGGGCGCTCTGGCGGCCAAGCAACCGCTGGAGGAGCCCTGCAGTTGCCCTTCCCTTCCCTCTGACAGAATTCTCACTGCTGGAGCCCTTGGCAGTGTGCAACCCACCAGCCCCTAAGCTCTCCTTAAGGGAGACTGGGACCTAAGTGCAAAGGCAAGGCAGGATTGGAGCTGAGGCAAGAAAGGCGCCAGTGGCGACTCCCAGGCTCCTGCTGCCTGCTCCTTCCTGGAGAGGCAGCCTAAAAGCAAGGCAAGTCTGGCAAGGCTAGCCCCCGGCAGAGCAGCCTCGCGCCAGGAACTCTGCCAGATCGGGCTCTGAGCAGAGCTAGAGCTCTGCCGTACTGGAGGCGCACTTAGCTCCGTGCAAGCAGGGCTTTCAACTTGACGGGGCTGGGCTGCCTCCTCTTCCCCCGAGGAGGCTCGCTTCCCTGCTGGCTGTGCACTCGCCTATCAGGCGGGGGCGCCAGGGCTCCTCCAGCAGGTCTTGCCTCAGGGGCTGCTTCCCCTGAGTTGGGGCTGTGGGCAGGAACCCAGACACGCAGGATCAGGCCCCAACCACCTGCACATGTCTCTGCTGGGGAGGAGAGTGCTAGGGAACCTACGTCTGTCATACACTTTCTGGGCACCCAAGGAATCAGCCTCCGTGTGTGCGGGGCTGAAAACCCCAGCCAGGGGCCCTGGGAGCCTGGTGCTCTCGGTGCGGCGCTGATTCTAGGCGGCCTAGAAACCGCTGGAGGAGCCCTGCAGTTGCCCTTCCCTTCCCTCTGACAGAGCTCTCACTGCTGAAGCCCTTGGCAGTGTGCAACCCACCACCCCCTAAGCCCTCCCCAACACGCCTGGCACCTATGTGCAAAGGCAAGGCAGGATTGGAGCTGAGGCAAGGAAGGCACCAGTGGCGTCTCCCAGGCTCGCTCAGACAGCTCCTTCCTGGGAGGGAGCCTAAAAGCAAGGCAAGTCTGGGCAAGGCGAGCCCCCGGCCGAGCAGCCTCGCGCCAGAAACTCTGCCAGATCGGGGCTCTGAGCAGAGCTAGAGCTCTGCCGTACTGGAGGCCCACTTAGCTCCGTGCAAGCAGGGCTTTCCTCTTGACTGGGCTCGGCTGCCTCCTCTTCTCCCGAGGAGGCTCGCTACACTGCTGGCTGTGCTCTCGCCTATCAGGCGGGGCGCGCAGGGCTCCTCCAGCAGGTCTTGCCTCAGGGGCTGCTTCCCCTGAGTTGAGGCTGTGGCGGGAACCCAGACACGCAGGATAAGGCCCCAACCACCTGCACATGTCTCTGCTGGGAGGAGAGTGCTAGGGAACCTACGTCTCTCACACACTTTCTAGGCACCCACGGAGTCAGCCTCTGGGAGTGTGGGGATGCAAAACCCAGCCAGGGGCCCTTGGAACCTGGTGCTCTCCGTGCGGAGCTTTGTCTGGGCGGCCAAGGAACCGCTGAAGGAGCCCTGCTGTTGCCCTTCGCTTCCCTCTGACAGAGCTTTCACTGCTGGAGCCCTTGGCAGTGTGCAACCCACCAGCCCCTAAGCCCTCCTCAAGGACGCTTGGGACCTAAGTGCAAAGGCAAGGCAGGGTAGAGCTGAAGCCAGGAAGGCGCCAGTGGCGTTTCCGAGCCTCACACAGCCTGCTCCTTCCTGGGGAGGGAGCCTTAAAGCAAGGCAAGTCTGCGCAAGGCTCGCCTATGGCAGAGCATCTTGGTGCCAGGAACTCTGCCAGATCGGGCCTCTGAACAGAGCTAGAGATCTGCCGTACTGGAGTCGCACTTAGCTTCGTGTAAGCAGGGATTTCAGCTTGACGGGGACTTGCTGCCTCCTCTTCCCCCGAGGAGGCTCGCTTCCCTGCTGGCTGTGCACTCGCCTATCGCGGGGGCGCAGGGCTCCTCCAGCAGGTCTTGCCTCAGGGGCTGCTTCCCCTGAGTTGGGGCTGTGGGCAGGAACCCAGACACGCAGGATCAGGCCCCAAACACCTGCACATGTCTCTGCTGGGGAGGAGAGTGCTAGGGAACCTACGTCTGTCATACACTTTCTGGGCACCCAAGGAATCAGCCTCCGTGTGTGCGGGCTGAAAACCCCAGCCAGGGGCCCTGGGAGCCTGGTGCTCTCCGTGTGGCGCTGAATCTGGGCGGCCAAGCAACCGCTGGAGGAGCCCTGCAGTTGCCCTTCCCTTCCCTCTGACAGAATTCTCACTGCTGGAGCCCTTGGCAGTGTGCAACCCACCAGCCCCTAAGCTCTCCTTAAGGAGGACTGGGACCTAAGTGCAAAGGCAAGGCAGGATTGGAGCTGAGGCAAGAAAGGCGCCAGTGGCGACTCCCAGGCTCCTGCTGCCTGCTCCTTCCTGGAGAGG
The DNA here is from genome assembly GCF_001704415.2 of Capra hircus. NCBI lineage: Eukaryota > Metazoa > Chordata > Mammalia > Artiodactyla > Bovidae > Capra > Capra hircus. The sequence continues at coordinate 9,757 of NW_017218067.1, read as the reverse complement.
CAGCCTAAAAGCAAGGCAAGTCTGGGCAAGGCTAGCCCCCGGCAGAGCAGCCTCGCGCCAGGAACTCTGCCAGATCGGGGCTCTGAGCAGAGCTAGAGCTCTGCCGTACTGGAGGCGCACTTAGCTCCGTGCAAGCAGGGCTTTCAACTTGACGGGCTGGGCTGCCTCCTCTTCCCCCGAGGAGGCTCGCTTCCCTGCTGGCTGTGCACTCGCCTATCAGGCGGGGCGCAGGGCTCCTCCAGCAGGTCTTGCCTCAGGGGCTGCTTCCCCTGAGTTGGGGCTGTGGGCAGGAACCCAGACACGCAGGATCAGGCCCCAACACCTGCACATGTCTCTGCTGGGGAGGAGAGTGCTAGGGAACCTACGTCTGTCATACACTTTCTGGGCACCCAAGGAATCAGCCTCCGTGTGTGCGGGGCTGAAAACCCAGCCAGGGGCCCTGGGAGCCTGGTGCTCTCGGTGCGGCGCTGATTCTAGGCGGCCTAGAAACCGCTGGAGGAGCCCTGCAGTTTTCCCTTCCCTCTGACAGAGCTCTCACTGCTGAAGCCCTTGGCAGTGTGCAACCCACCACCCCTAAGCCCTCCCCAACGACGCCTGGCACCTATGTGCAAAGGCAAGGCAGGATTGGAGCTGAGGCAAGGAAGGCACCAGTGGCGTCTCCCAGGCTCGCTCAGACAGCTCCTTCCTGGGGAGGGAGCCTAAAAGCAAGGCAAGTCTGGGCAAGGCGAGCCCCGGCCGAGCAGCCTCGCGCCAGAAACTCTGCCAGATCGGGGCTCTGAGCAGAGCTAGAGCTCTGCCGTACTGGAGGCGCACTTAGCTCCGTGCAAGCAGGGCTTTCCTCTTGACTGGGCTCGGCTGCCTCCTCTTCTCCCGAGGAGGCTCGCTACACTGCTGGCTGTGCTCTCGCCTATCAGGCGGCGCAGGGCTCCTCCAGCAGGTCTTGCCTCAGGGGCTGCTTCCCCTGAGTTGAGGCTGTGGGCGGGAACCCAGACACGCAGGATAAGGCCCCAACCACCTGCACATGTCTCTGCTGGGGAGGAGAGTGCTAGGGAACCTACGTCTCTCACACACTTTCTAGGCACCCACGGAGTCAGCCTCTGGGAGTGTGGGATGCAAAACCCAGCCAGGGGCCCTTGGAACCTGGTGCTCTCCGTGCGGAGCTTTGTCTGGGCGGCCAAGGAACCGCTGAAGGAGCCCTGCTGTTGCCCTTCGCTTCCCTCTGACAGAGCTTTCACTGCTGGAGCCCTTGGCAGTGTGCAACCCACCAGCCCCTAAGCCCTCCTCAAGGACGCTTGGGACCTAAGTGCAAAGGCAAGGCGGTAGAGCTGAAGCCAGGAAGGCGCCAGTGGCGTTTCCGAGCCTCACACAGCCTGCTCCTTCCTGGGGAGGGAGCCTTAAAGCAAGGCAAGTCTGCGCAAGGCTCGCCTATGGCAGAGCATCTTGGTGCCAGGAACTCTGCCAGATCGGGCCTCTGAACAGAGCTAGAGATCTGCCGTACTGGAGTCGCACTTAGCTTCGTGAAGCAGGGATTTCAGCTTGACGGGGACTTGCTGCCTCCTCTTCCCCGAGGAGGCTCGCTTCCCTGCTGGCTGTGCACTCGCCTATCAGGCGGCGGGGCGCAGGGCTCCTCCAGCAGGTCTTGCCTCAGGGGCTGCTTCCCCTGAGTTGGGGCTGTGGGCAGGAACCCAGACACGCAGGATCAGGCCCCAAACACCTGCACATGTCTCTGCTGGGGAGGAGAGTGCTAGGGAACCTACGTCTGTCATACACTTTCTGGGCACCCAAGGAATCAGCCTCCGTGTGTGGGGGCTGAAAACCCCAGCCAGGGGCCCTGGGAGCCTGGTGCTCTCCGTGTGGCGCTGAATCTGGGCGGCCAAGCAACCGCTGGAGGAGCCCTGCAGTTGCCCTTCCCTTCCCTCTGACAGAATTCTCACTGCTGGAGCCCTTGGCAGTGTGCAACCCACCAGCCCCTAAGCCCTCCTTAAGGAGGACTGGGACCTAAGTGCAAAGGCAAGGCAGGATTGGAGCTGAGGCAAGAAAGGCGCCAGTGGCGACTCCCAGGCTCCTGCTGCCTGCTCCTTCCTGGAGAGGCAGCCTAAAAGCAAGGCAAGTCTGGGCAAGGCTAGCCCCCGGCAGAGCAGCCTCGCGCCAGGAACTCTGCCAGATCGGGGCTCTGAGCAGAGCTAGAGCTCTGCCGTACTGGAGGCGCACTTAGCTCCGTGCAAGCAGGGCTTTCAACTTGACGGGGCTGGGCTGCCTCCTCTTCCCCGAGGAGGCTCGCTTCCCTGCTGGCTGTGCACTCGCCTATCAGGCGGGGGCGCAGGGCTCCTCCAGCAGGTCTTGCCTCAGGGGCTGCTTCCCCTGAGTTTGGGGCTGTGGCAGGAACCCAGACACGCAGGATCAGGCCCCAAACACCTGCACATGTCTCTGCTGGGGAGGAGAGTGCTAGGGAACCTACGTCTGTCATACACTTTCTGGGCACCCAAGGAATCAGCCTCCGTGTGTGCGGGGCTGAAAACCCAGCCAGGGGCCCTGGGAGCCTGGTGCTCTCGTGCGGCGCTGATCTGGGCGGCCAAGAAACCGCTGGAGGAGCCCTGCAGTTGCCCTTCCCTTCCCTCTGACAGAGCTCTCACTGCTGAGCCCTTGGCAGTGTGCAACCCACCAGCCCCTAAGCCCTCCCAAGGACGCCTGGGACCTAAGTGCAAAGGCAAGGCAGGATTGGAGCTGAGGCAAGGAAGGCGCCAGTGGCGACTCCCAGGCTCCTGCTCCTTCCTGGGGAGGGAGCCTAAAAGCAAGGCAAGTCTGGGCAAGGCTAGCCCCCGGCAGAGCAGCCTCGCGCCAGAACTCTGCCAGATCGGGGCTCTGAGCAGAGCTAGAGCTCTGCCGTACTGGAGGCGCACTTAGCTCCGTGCAAGCAGGGCTTTCTTGACGGGGCTGGCTGCCTCCTCTTCCCCGAGGAGGCTCGCTTCCCTGCTGGCTGTGCACTCGCCTATCAGGCGGGGCGCAGGGCTCCTCCAGCAGGTCTTGCCTCAGGGCTGCTTCCCCTGAGTTGGGGCTGTGGGCAGGAACCCAGACACGCAGGATCAGGCCCCAACACCTGCACATGTCTCTGCTGGGGAGGAGAGTGCTAGGGAACCTACGTCTGTCATACACTTTCTGGGCACCCAAGGAATCAGCCTCCGTGTGTGGGGCTGAAAACCCAGCCAGGGGCCCTGGGAGCCTGGTGCTCTCCGTGCGGGCTCTGGGCGGCCCAAGAAACCGCTGGAGGAGCCCTGCAGTTGCCCTTCCCTTCCCTCTGACAGAGCTCTCACTGCTGAAGCCCTTGGCAGTGTGCAACCCACCACCCCCTAAGCCCTCCCCAAGGACGCCTGGGACCTATGTGCAAAGGCAAGGCAGGATTGGAGCTGAGGCAAGGAAGGCACCAGTGGCGTCTCCCAGGCTCCCTCAGCCTGCTCCTTCCTGGGAGGAGCCTAAAAGCAAGGCAAGTCTGGCAAGGCGAGCCCCCGGCGAGCAGCCTCGCGCCAGAAACTCTGCCAGATCGGGGCTCTGAGCAGAGCTAGAGCTCTGCCGTACTGGAGGCGCACTTAGCTCCGTGCAAGCAGGGCTTTCTCTTGACGGGCTCGGCTGCCTCCTCTTCTCCCGAGGAGGCTCGCTACACTGCTGGCTGTGCTCTCGCCTATCAGGCGGGCGCGCAGGGCTCCTCCAGCAGGTCTTGCCTCAGGGGCTGCTTCCCCTGAGTTGAGGCTGTGGGCGGGAACCCAGACACGCAGGATAAGGCCCCCAACCACCTGCACATGTCTCTGCTGGGGAGGAGAGTGCTAGGGAACCTACGTCTCTCACACACTTTCTAGGCACCCACGGAGTCAGCCTCTGGGAGTGTGGGGATGCAAAACCCAGCCAGGGCCCTTGGAACCTGGTGCTCTCCGTGCGGAGCTTTGTCTGGGCGGCCAAGGAACCGCTGAAGGAGCCCTGCTGTTGCCCTTCGCTTCCCTCTGACAGAGCTTTCACTGCTGGAGCCCTTGGCAGTGTGCAACCCACCAGCCCCTAAGCCCTCCTCAAGGACGCTTGGGACCTAAGTGCAAAGGCAAGGCAGGGGTAGAGCTGAAGCCAGGAAGGCGCCAGTGGCGTTTCCGAGCCTCACACAGCCTGCTCCTTCCTGGGGAGGGAGCCTTAAAGCAAGGCAAGTCTGCGCAAGGCTCGCCTATGGCAGAGCATCTTGGTGCCAGGAACTCTGCCAGATCGGGCCTCTGAACAGAGCTAGAGATCTGCCGTACTGGAGTCGCACTTAGCTTCGTGTAAGCAGGGATTTCAGCTTGACGGGGACTTGCTGCCTCCTCTTCCCCCGAGGAGGCTCGCTTCCCTGCTGGCTGTGCACTCGCCTATCAGGCGGGGGCGCAGGGCTCCTCCAGCAGGTCTTGCCTCAGGGGCTGCTTCCCCTGAGTTGGGGCTGTGGGCAGGAACCCAGACACGCAGGATCAGGCCCCAAACACCTGCACATGTCTCTGCTGGGAGGAGAGTGCTAGGGAACCTACGTCTGTCATACACTTTCTGGGCACCCAAGGAATCAGCCTCCGTGTGTGCGGGGCTGAAAACCCCAGCCAGGGGCCCTGGGAGCCTGGTGCTCTCCGTGTGGCGCTGAATCTGGGCGGCCAAGCAACCGCTGGAGGAGCCCTGCAGTTGCCCTTCCCTTCCCTCTGACAGAATTCTCACTGCTGGAGCCCTTGGCAGTGTGCAACCCACCAGCCCCTAAGCTCTCCTTAAGGAGGACTGGGACCTAAGTGCAAAGGCAAGGCAGGATTGGAGCTGAGGCAAGAAAGGCGCCAGTGGCGACCAGGCTCCTGCTGCCTGCTCCTTCCTGGAGAGGCAGCCTAAAAGCAAGGCAAGTCTGGGCAAGGCTAGCCCCCGGCAGAGCAGCCTCGCGCCAGGAACTCTGCCAGATCGGGGCTCTGAGCAGAGCTAGAGCTCTGCCGTACTGGAGGCGCACTTAGCTCCGTGCAAGCAGGGCTTTCAACTTGACGGGGCTGGGCTGCCTCCTCTTCCCCGAGGAGGCTCGCTTCCCTGCTGGCTGTGCACTCGCCTATCAGGCGGGGCGCAGGGCTCCTCCAGCAGGTCTTGCCTCAGGGGCTGCTTCCCCTGAGTTGGGGCTGTGGGCAGGAACCCAGACACGCAGGATCAGGCCCCAAACACCTGCACATGTCTCTGCTGGGGAGGAGAGTGCTAGGGAACCTACGTCTGTCATACACTTTCTGGGCACCCAAGGAATCAGCCTCCGTGTGTGCGGGGCTGAAAACCCCAGCAGGGGCCCTGGGAGCCTGGTGCTCTCGGTGCGGCGCTGATTCTAGGCGGCCTAGAAACCGCTGGAGGAGCCCTGCAGTTGCCCTTCCCTTCCCTCTGACAGAGCTCTCACTGCTGAAGCCCTTGGCAGTGTGCAACCCACCACCCCCTAAGCCCTCCCCAACGACGCCTGGCACCTATGTGCAAAGGCAAGGCAGGATTGGAGCTGAGGCAAGGAAGGCACCAGTGGCGTCTCCCAGGCTCGCTCAGACAGCTCCTTCCTGGGGAGGGAGCCTAAAAGCAAGGCAAGTCTGGGCAAGGCGAGCCCCCGGCCGAGCAGCTCGCGCCAGAAACTCTGCCAGATCGGGGCTCTGAGCAGAGCTAGAGCTCTGCCGTACTGGAGGCCCACTTAGCTCCGTGCAAGCAGGGCTTTCCTCTTGACTGGGCTCGGCTGCCTCCTCTTCTCCCGAGGAGGCTCGCTACACTGCTGGCTGTGCTCTCGCCTATCAGGCGGGGCGCGCAGGGCTCCTCCAGCAGGTCTTGCCTCAGGGGCTGCTTCCCCTGAGTTGAGGCTGTGGGCGGGAACCCAGACACGCAGGATAAGGCCCCAACCACCTGCACATGTCTCTGCTGGGGAGGAGAGTGCTAGGGAACCTACGTCTCTCACACACTTTCTAGGCCCACGGAGTCAGCCTCTGGAGTGTGGGATGCAAAACCCAGCCAGGGGCCCTTGGAACCTGGTGCTCTCCGTGCGGAGCTTTGTCTGGGCGGCCAAGGAACCGCTGAAGGAGCCCTGCTGTTGCCCTTCGCTTCCCTCTGACAGAGCTTTCACTGCTGGAGCCCTTGGCAGTGTGCAACCCACCAGCCCCTAAGCCCTCCTCAAGGACGCTTGGGACCTAAGTGCAAAGGCAAGGCAGGGGTAGAGCTGAAGCCAGGAAGGCGCCAGTGGCGTTTCCGAGCCTCACACAGCCTGCTCCTTCCTGGGGAGGGAGCCTTAAAGCAAGGCAAGTCTGCGCAAGGCTCGCCTATGGCAGAGCATCTTGGTGCCAGGAACTCTGCCAGATCGGGCCTCTGAACAGAGCTAGAGATCTGCCGTACTGGAGTCGCACTTAGCTTCGTGTAAGCAGGGATTTCAGCTTGACGGGACTTGCTGCCTCCTCTTCCCCGAGGAGGCTCGCTTCCCTGCTGGCTGTGCACTCGCCTATCAGGCGGGGCGCAGGGCTCCTCCAGCAGGTCTTGCCTCAGGGGCTGCTTCCCCTGAGTTGGGGCTGTGGGCAGGAACCCAGACACGCAGGATCAGGCCCCAAACACCTGCACATGTCTCTGCTGGGGAGGAGAGTGCTAGGGAACCTACGTCTGTCATACACTTTCTGGGCACCCAAGGAATCAGCCTCCGTGTGTGCGGGGCTGAAAACCCCAGCCAGGGGACCTGGGAGCCTGGTGCTCTCCGTGTGGCGCTGAATCTGGGCGGCCAAGCAACCGCTGGAGGAGCCCTGCAGTTGCCCTTCCCTTCCCTCTGACAGAATTCTCACTGCTGGAGCCCTTGGCAGTGTGCAACCCACCAGCCCCTAAGCTCTCCTTAAGGAGGACTGGGACCTAAGTGCAAAGGCAAGGCAGGATTGGAGCTGAGGCAAGAAAGGCGCCAGTGGCGACTCCCAGGCTCCTGCTGCCTGCTCCTTCCTGGAGAGGCAGCCTAAAAGCAAGGCAAGTCTGGGCAAGGCTAGCCCCCGCAGAGCAGCCTCGCGCCAGGAACTCTGCCAGATCGGGGCTCTGAGCAGAGCTAGAGCTCTGCCGTACTGGAGGCGCACTTAGCTCCGTGCAAGCAGGGCTTTCAACTTGACGGGGCTGGGCTGCCTCCTCTTCCCCGAGGAGGCTCGCTTCCCTGCTGGCTGTGCACTCGCCTATCAGGCGGGGGCGCAGGGCTCCTCCAGCAGGTCTTGCCTCAGGGGCTGCTTCCCCTGAGTTGGGGCTGTGGGCAGGAACCCAGACACGCAGGATCAGGCCCCCAACCACCTGCACATGTCTCTGCTGGGAGGAGAGTGCTAGGGAACCTACGTCTGTCATACACTTTCTGGGCACCCAAGGAATCAGCCTCCGTGTGTGCGGGGCTGAAAACCCCAGCCAGGGGCCCTGGGAGCCTGGTGCTCTCGGTGCGGCGCTGATTCTAGGCGGCCTAGAAACCGCTGGAGGAGCCCTGCAGTTGCCCTTCCCTTCCCTCTGACAGAGCTCTCACTGCTGAAGCCCTTGGCAGTGTGCAACCCACCACCCCCTAAGCCCTCCCCAACGACGCCTGGCACCTATGTGCAAAGGCAAGGCAGGATTGGAGCTGAGGCAAGGAAGGCACCAGTGGCGTCTCCCAGGCTCGCTCAGACAGCTCCTTCCTGGGGAGGGAGCCTAAAAGCAAGGCAAGTCTGGGCAAGGCGAGCCCCGGCCGAGCAGCCTCGCGCCAGAAACTCTGCCAGATCGGGGCTCTGAGCAGAGCTAGAGCTCTGCCGTACTGGAGGCCCACTTAGCTCCGTGCAAGCAGGGCTTTCCTCTTGACTGGGCTCGGCTGCCTCCTCTTCTCCCGAGGAGGCTCGCTACACTGCTGGCTGTGCTCTCGCCTATCAGGCGGCGCGCAGGGCTCCTCCAGCAGGTCTTGCCTCAGGGGCTGCTTCCCCTGAGTTGAGGCTGTGGGCGGGAACCCAGACACGCAGGATAAGGCCCCAACCACCTGCACATGTCTCTGCTGGGGAGGAGAGTGCTAGGGAACCTACGTCTCTCACACACTTTCTAGGCACCCACGGAGTCAGCCTCTGGGAGTGTGGGGATGCAAAACCCAGCCAGGGGCCCTTGGAACCTGGTGCTCTCCGTGCGGAGCTTTGTCTGGGCGGCCAAGGAACCGCTGAAGGAGCCCTGCTGTTGCCCTTCGCTTCCCTCTGACAGAGCTTTCACTGCTGGAGCCCTTGGCAGTGTGCAACCCACCAGCCCCTAAGCCCTCCTCAAGGACGCTTGGGACCTAAGTGCAAAGGCAAGGCAGGGTAGAGCTGAAGCCAGGAAGGCGCCAGTGGCGTTTCCGAGCCTCACACAGCCTGCTCCTTCCTGGGGAGGGAGCCTTAAAGCAAGGCAAGTCTGCGCAAGGCTCGCCTATGGCAGAGCATCTTGGTGCCAGGAACTCTGCCAGATCGGGCCTCTGAACAGAGCTAGAGATCTGCCGTACTGGAGTCGCACTTAGCTTCGTGTAAGCAGGGATTTCAGCTTGACGGGGACTTGCTGCCTCCTCTTCCCCGAGGAGGCTCGCTTCCCTGCTGGCTGTGCACTCGCCTATCAGGCGGGGCGCAGGGCTCCTCCAGCAGGTCTTGCCTCAGGGGCTGCTTCCCCTGAGTTGGGCTGTGGGCAGGAACCCAGACACGCAGGATCAGGCCCCAAACACCTGCACATGTCTCTGCTGGGGAGGAGAGTGCTAGGGAACCTACGTCTGTCATACACTTTCTGGGCACCCAAGGAATCAGCCTCCGTGTGTGCGGGGCTGAAAACCCCAGCCAGGGGCCCTGGGAGCCTGGTGCTCTCCGTGTGGCGCTGAATCTGGGCGGCCAAGCAACCGCTGGAGGAGCCCTGCAGTTGCCCTTCCCTTCCCTCTGACAGAATTCTCACTGCTGGAGCCCTTGGCAGTGTGCAACCCACCAGCCCCTAAGCTCTCCTTAAGGAGGACTGGGACCTAAGTGCAAAGGCAAGGCAGGATTGGAGCTGAGGCAAGAAAGGCGCCAGTGGCGACTCCCAGGCTCCTGCTGCCTGCTCCTTCCTGGAGAGGCAGCCTAAAAGCAAGGCAAGTCTGGGCAAGGCTAGCCCCCGGCAGAGCAGCCTCGCGCCAGGAACTCTGCCAGATCGGGGCTCTGAGCAGAGCTAGAGCTCTGCCGTACTGGAGGCGCACTTAGCTCCGTGCAAGCAGGGCTTTCAACTTGACGGGGCTGCTGCCCCCCGAGGAGGCTCGCTTCCCTGCTGGCTGTGCACTCGCCTATCAGGCGGGGCGCAGGGCTCCTCCAGCAGGTCTTGCCTCAGGGGCTGCTTCCCCTGAGTTGGGGCTGTGGGCAGGAACCCAGACACGCAGGATCAGGCCCCAACCACCTGCACATGTCTCTGCTGGGGAGGAGAGTGCTAGGGAACCTACGTCTGTCATACACTTTCTGGGCACCCAAGGAATCAGCCTCCGTGTGTGCGGGGCTGAAAACCCCAGCCAGGGGCCCTGGGAGCCTGGTGCTCTCGGTGCGGCGCTGATTCTAGGCGGCCTAGAAACCGCTGGAGGAGCCCTGCAGTTGCCCTTCCCTTCCCTCTGACAGAGCTCTCACTGCTGAAGCCTTGGCAGTGTGCAACCCACCACCCCCTAAGCCTCCCCAACGACGCCTGGCACCTATGTGCAAAGCAAGGCAGGATTGGAGCTGAGGCAAGAAGGCACCAGTGGCGTCTCCAGGCTCGCTCAGACAGCTCCTTCCTGGGAGGGAGCCTA
>NW_017218066.1:0-12121 GCF_001704415.2 Capra hircus | reverse complement strand
AAGGATCCCTCCTCTCGAGCTAGTAGGCGGAAACGGGGTTCCTCTAGATGTGGGCGGGACTCTCCTGCTTCCTCTCGAGTGGAGACGGGTATGTCGACGAACTTCTTAGTTTTAGCAAGTGTGTGAAGGACCCTTTGGAAGTTCAAGAGGTTTGGTCCAGTGTGGTGTAGCCTCGAGACGCCTCAGTTAAATGGGCCTCATCTCGCGTGGAAGGGAGAACGTCCTGGATTTTCTCTAGTTGCGGCAGGTGCTCTTGACTTTCGGCGGGGACATCAGGAACCCGCTGGTGGCCTCAGGAAAGGCAGGTGCCCATACGAGATGCTAGGGGGCATCTCGGGATTCCTCTCCCCTGATGCCGGGGCCTAAGACCTTGTGTGGAGTCGCTGCCGGAACCTGAGGATTCCTCTCCAGGGCTGACATGGATCTTGGGTACTTATGGAGTCTCACCAGGGGAGTCAGTCCTCGTCTCGAGTGTGGGTATGCAAGTGCGCTTTCCTCCCGAGCTGTAGCAGCAGTGTCACGCTTCCCTTCGATTGGATCAAGGGATCTGTGGCTTTCCCTCGAGGCTTTCCAATGAGGGCTTTCCCACCAGGCTTTCCCACAGGGCTGTCCCACGTGCCACCGTGATGTGAGTCGATCCTCGGCTTGAACGTTGAGGCAGTGCAGGGAAAACAGGTTTCCCTGGAATGGACTGAGACATCTGGAAGGCTCTGGGAATGGTGGCACGACCCTGGAGTTCCTCTCTCTTTCCTGTGGAGAGCGCCTCCTCTTGAGATGCGACGGGAACCCCGGAAATTCTTTCCCGACCACGCAGGGAAAGATCCCTTCTCTCGAGCTATGAGGCGGAAACGGGGCTCCTCTGGATGTGGGCGGGACTCTCGTGCTTCCACTCGAGTGGAGACGGGTATGTCGGGGAACTTCTTGAGTTGCAGCAAGGGTGTGAAGGACCCTTTGGAAGTTCCAGAGGTTAGGTGTGAGTAGCCTCGAGACACCTCAGCGGAAATGGGCCTCATCTCGCCTGGAGGGGAGAACCTCCTGGATTTTCTCGAGTTGCGGCAGGGTGCTCTCGCACTTACGATGGGGATCTCAGGGACCCACTTTGGTGGCCTTAGGAAAGGCCAGTCCCCATGCGAATTGCTCGGGGGCCTCTCGGGATTCCTCTCCCGTCCATGCCGGAGCCTAAGACCTTGTGTGGAGTCGGTGCCGGAACCTGAGGATTCCTCTCCAGTGCTGACATGGAACTTGAGGTACTTCTGGAGTCTCCCCAGGGGAGTCAGTCCTCGTCTCGAGTGGGGGCATGCACGTGCGCTTTCCTCCCGAGCTGTAGCAGCAGTGTCACGCTTCCCTTCGCTTGGATCAAGGGATCTGTGGCTTTCCCTCGAGGCTTTCCCATGAGGCTTTCCCACGAGGCTTTCCCACAGGGTTGTCCCACGTGCCACCATGGTGTGAGTCGATCCTCGGCTTGAAAGTCGAGGCAGTGCAGGGAAAACAGGTTTCCCTGTAATAGACTGAGACATCTGGGGGACTCTGGGAATGGTTGGCATGACCCTGGAGTTCCTCTCGGCTTTCCTGTGGAGAGCGCCTCCTCTTGAGATGCGACGGAACCGCCGGGAATTCTTTCCCGACGACGCAGGGAAAGGAACCCTCTTCTCGAGCTAGGAGGCGGAAACGGGGCTCCTCTGGATTGGGCGAGACTCTCGTGCTTCCTCTTGATGGGAGACGGGTATGTCGGGGAACTTCTTGAGTTTGCAGCAAGGGTGTGAAGGACCCTTTGGAAGTTCCAGAGGTTAGGTGTGATTAGCCTGGGAGAGCCTCAGAGGAAATGGCCTCATCTCCCCTGGAAGGGAGAACCTCCTGCAGTATCTCGAGTTGGCGGCAGGTGTTCTGGCGTTACGACGGGGGACCTCAGGGACCCGCTCTGGTGGCCTCAGGAAAGGCCAGTCCCCATGCGAGTTGCTCGAGGGCCTCTCGGGATTCCTCTCCCGTCGATGCCGGGGCCTACGACCTTGTGTGGAGTCGGTGCCGGAACCTGAGGATTCCTCTCCAGTGCTGACATGGATCTTGGGGTACTTCTGGAGTCTTCACAGGGGAGTCAGTCCTCGTCCGAGTAAGGGCATGCACGTGAACTTTCCTCCCGAGCTGTAGCAGCAGTGTCACGCTCCCCGTCGCGTGGATCAAGGGATCTGTGGCTTTCCCTCGAGGGCTTTCCCGACGAGACTTTCCCAGGAGGATTTCCCACAGGGCTGTCCCACGTGCCACCGTCGTGTGAGTCCGATCCTCGGCTTGAAAGTCGAGGCAGTGCAGGGAAAACAGGTTTTCCTGGAATGGCCTGAGACATCTGGGGGACTCTTGAATGGTGGAACGACCCTGGAGTTCCTCACTGCCTTTCCTGTGTAAAGCGTCCCCTCTTTGAGATGCAACGGGAACGCCGAGAATTCTTTTCCCGAACACGCAGGGAAAGGATCCCTCCTCTCGAGCTATGAGGCGGAAACGGGGCTCCTCTGGATGTGGGCGGGACTCTCGTGCTTCCTCTCGAGTGGAGACGGGTATGTCGGGGATACTTCTTGCGTTGCAGCAAGGGTGTGAAGGTCGTTTTGGAAGTTCCAGAGTTTAGGTGTGATGTGAGCCTCAGAGGAAATGGCCTCATCTCGCCTGGAGGGGAGAACCTCCTGGATTTCTTCGAGTTGGCGGCAGGTGCTGCTCGACTTACGACGGGGTCCTCAGGGACCCGCTCTGGTGGCCTCAGGAAAGGCCAGTCCCCATGCGAGTTGCTCGGGGCCTCTCGGGGATTTCTCTCCCGTCGATGCCGGGGCCTAAGACCTTGTGTGGAGTCGGTGCGGAACCTTGAGGATTCCTCTCCAGTGCTGACATAGATCTTGGGGTACTTCTGGAGTCTCCCCAGGGGAGTCAGTCCTCGTCTCGAGTGGGGCATGCAGGTGCGCTTTCCTCCTGAGCTGTAGCAGCAGTGTCACGCTTCTCTTCGGCATGGATCAAGGGATCTGTGGCTTTCCCTCAAGGATTTCCCAAAGGGCTGTCCCACGTGCCACCCGTGGTGTGAGTGGATCCTCGTCCTGAAATTCGAGGCAGTGTAGGGAAACAGGTTTCCCTGGAATGGACTGAGACATCTGGGGGACTCTGGGAATTGTGGCACGACCCTGGAGTTCCGCTCGCCTTTCCTGTGGAGAGTGCCTCCTCTTGAGATGCGACGGGAACGCCGGGAATTCTTTCCCGACCAATCAGGCAAAGGATACCTCCTCTCGTGCTAGGAGGCGGAAACGGGGTTCCTCTAGATGTGGGCGGGACTCTCGTGCTTCCTCTCGAGTGGAAGACGGGTATGTTCGGCGAACTTCTTTAGTTTTAGCAAGTGTGTGAAGGGCCCTTTGGAAGTTCCAGAGGTTTGGTGTGATTAGCCTCGAGATGCCTCAGCGGAAGGGCCTCATCTCGCCTGGAAGGGAGAACCTCCTGGATTTTCTCGAGTTGCGGCAGGTGCTCTCGACTTACAACGGGGACATCAGGATCCCCTCTGGTGGCCTCAGGAAAGGCAGGTCCCCATACGAGTTGCTCGGGGGCCTCTCGGGATTCCTCTCCCCTCGATGCCGGGGCCTAAGTCCTTGTGTGGAGTCTGTGCCGGAACCTGAGGATTCCTCTCCAGGGCTGACATGGATCTTGGGGTACTTCTGTAGTCTCCCCAGGGGAGTCAGTCCTGGTCTCGAGTGTGGACATGCAAGTGCGCTTTCCTCCCGAGCTGTAGCAGCAGTGTCACGCTTCCCTTCGCTTGGATCAAGGGATCTGTGGCTTTCCCTCAAGGCTTTCCCATTAGGCTTTCCCACCAGGCTTTCCCACAAGGCTTTCCAACGATGCTTTCCCCCAGTGATGTCCCACGTGCCACGTGGTGTCAGTCGATCCTCCGTTTGAAAGTCGAGGCAGTGCGGGGAAACAGGCTTCAGTGCCGGGGAAACAGGCTTCCCTGGAATGGACTGAGACATCTGGGGGACTCTGGGAACGGTGGCACGACCCTGGAGTTCCTGTCGCCTTTCCTGTGGACAGCGCCTCCTCTTGAGATGCGACGGGAACGCCGGGAATTCTTTCCCGACCACGCAGCAAAAGGATCCCTCCTCTCGAACTTGGAGGCAGAAACGGGGCTCCTCTGGATGTGGGCGTGACTCTCGTGCTTCCTCTCGAGTGGAGACGGGTATGTTGGGGAACTTCTTGAGTTGCAGGCAAGGGTGTGAAGGATCCTTTGGAATTCCAGAGGTTAGGTGTGTCTAGAGTCGAGACGCCTTAGCGGAAATGGGCCTCATCTCCCCTGGAGGGGAGAATCTCCTGGATTTTTTCGAGTTGCGGTACGTGCTCTCGCCTTACGACGGGGACCGCTGGGACCCGCTCTGGTGGCCTCAGGAAAGGCCAGTCCCCTTGCGAGTTGCTCGGGGCCTCTCGGGATTCCTCTCCCGTCGATGCCAGGGCCTAAGACCTTGTGTGGAGTCGGTGCCTGCCGGGGTCCAGCCCCGGTGGATCCAGGGAATTCGAAGGGTGGACGGCGTTGGCGTGGAAAGACTTGTTTGTTTATTAATGTAAGATTAGATTAAGAAACTATAGTGTAGTAAGAAGATTAAGTGGAGGAAGAGGGCTGAATAGCTTGGTTTACGCGGAAGGCCAATAAAATTCCAGACAAGGAATTTGCACCATCTACGTTGGGCCACCGGCTCACGCTTGAATATCTAAGGGTGCCTCGCCTTAAGCTCCCTTTCGTGCGGGTCTTAACAGCCGGGGCAAGTAAGTAGACCTGGCGAGCCTCCGCGCCCCAGATGGAGATTCAGCCTGAAGTTAAAGTAAAGAGCAGAGAGAGGGAAGGGGAGAGAAGAAGAGAGAGAGAGAGACATGGGGGGAGCCAGAGTCCCAAGAAACCAGGCCGAGAGACTAGTTCGAGAAACTGGCCCCCATCCTTTTATTGTTCAGAAGGCCTTTTATACTTTTGATAAAACACGGAGATCAATGGGTAACACAAAATTATGTAGCGTTCACAACCCAGATTCTTTCCGTATATCAGTTTGTATACAAAAGGTCTCAGGTGATTTACATTATCTTTTGGCCAAGAGTCTTGTTAACACTTTTTGGCTCTCTTCCTTAATGAATGTTAATTTTGTTTCCCCTGAAGTGTTTTTTTTTTTAATCTGCATCTCCTTAAAGCATTAAAGTTACATCTCTATAGAACAAAGGTGCAGTGGATATAACAAAGAAGGTACTTAACTCAAAGATCTAATGTTGCTAATACCAGGTCTACTACTTGTTTTTCTATATACCAACTATATCTAAAAATAAAGGATATGAAAATTTGGCAGCAAGCATTGACCCAAAAAATGAACCTTTAATCAGTCCTATTCTAAAGATTTTGACTCCTCGGAAGCTCCTACATTCCTAGGATGTTTTAAGCTTCCTGTGCCTCCTGCGGTCAGGAGGCCTCAAACAATCACATGCGCAGCTGTACGAGTCCTGCAGGCAGGCCTAGAAAGCCATCGGAGGGGTTTTTGGATTGAAACACTCTTTCAAATGCAGAAGACTAAAGCCCTGATTTGACTTTTTCCAGAGAATGTCAGAAGAGTGGAAAAGCAGAGCAGAAAAGCCGGCAGATTTTTGTTGGGGTACGTGCTTAGGAATTTGCAGAGGGGTCCCTGAAGTCTGAGCACGCCTTGCGTATGTCAGCTTCCTTCCTCATGACCTTGTCACGGGCGGGATTCCTCACACTGGCTCCCAGCATCTCACCCTTTTTTATTTTAAATAATTAATTATTTTTGTTTAAAATCAGGTGGCAGTTCGGTCGCGAGATTCCGAATGCTCTGCCGAAGAATCTAGACAATACAGGGAAGAATGATTACGAGGAGCAAGATTATAAAGAGTAGACAGAATAGTCTTTCCAGAAATGAAGTTAGAGAAAGTGTGGAAAAAGTCATTGGCTTCTCCTGCGGTGGTAAAATCTAATCGGGAGTGTTCCAAGGTCTGAATCTGGTTATGCAGTTTCCCTAAGTCTAAACTAATATCTGAGCTGTTCCAAAACACCTAAAACTTGATTTTTTAACATATTGGGCATTTACACTTGTTGAGTCAATGACCGCTGCCATAGTAACAATAACAGTTATTGTAACACAGCAAGAACATAATTATCATATCAATAAGTTGTTACAGTTACAGGACATCTTTAAAACCACAAAAGAGCAGACATTACTTTGAGGAGTTAAACAAGATGAAAACATCCATGGTTCACAAGTTGCTACATTAGGTACGTTAAGTTTTCTGGAATCATTGGTGAAAAGAAGAACATAAGGAGAGGATAGACAAGCCAAAATAGAGTAAATAGAGTCATTTTCTGGTTGGAGTTTGCGCTGCAGCAGCTGTTAGTCCCGCCGGGATCTTGATGTTTCTTTTGCCTCTTCTGCCGGTGGGAGCAGCGGCCTTCACCCCGCCCTCTGACACTGGCGCTGTAACGGGGCTGCGAGTGCGGTGCACTGGGTTCCGTCAGTCAGGCTGGCCCCGCCCGCAGCTTTTGGTGCACGGCTGTTTCCCGCGGCGGTGGCGGCAGAGAAGTTCCCTTTTTCTTTTGTGGCGAATCAGTCTGTCCGGGATCCAAATTGACGAATCTGCACCCTGTGGAAAAAATATAAACACTTCCTCGACCTGCCAGCAAATTCTGGGTCGGGATCTTTTTGTTATCTGGAGATCTTTTTGCTTTACCAATGGCTTTTTATTTTACTGTTCCAAACGAATCAGCATTTAACTTATTACAAAGAGAACATGTTGTAAAATCTGATGGGGAAAACTATACTTAATTTCTCCTTTTTTAATTTTTGAATTAACAAAGCACGTGAGGGTAAATGATGCAAGATCTGATCACAAAGAATTTCCTATAGCAATCTGCCAATCAGCAAACATTTGAAAAGCATCAAGTTGTTTTTTGTTATATGGAATTACAAATTTTTGATGGCTCTTTACTGAACAATTTAATAAATCAGTATGCTTGAATTAATCTTTTAAATTAATATGTCAGTAATTTTTCTTAGGCAGAGGCCATTGTTCCACCAAGTTGGGATAAGATAAAACTATTTTTGGGGGGGTCATTAGATGGAACCAATGGGCCTTCTTGTCACAAGCATCCTGTAGGTATACATTTTGTGGCAAGAATAATTTAATCTCCTTTTTTGGCAATATTAATCTTAATTAACTGATCATTTAAAGCCTCATTCACTTTAACGAAAGCCAACTGTGTCACACTAGTCAACTTTTTCTTAGAACTGGGATTAGGATTGTTATTTTTCAGCAATCAAACAAAAGGCTTTAAATCTACAAAAGTCAGTTTTAAATGTGGGCATATCCAATTAATATCACCTAATAATTTTTGGAAATCATTTAAAGTTAGTAAACAATCTCTCAGCAGCTTTAAAAGGACATTATCAGTTTTAAAACTTTTGGCAGACCCAAATATAAGAAGCAAGAAAAGCTTTTTTAATGATCTTTTTATAACCCAAATCTGGTCTATAGCCTTTTAGATGACAAGTAACCATTTAATCTTTGCTTGAATACTTCCAGCAACGGGGAGCTCACTATTCACCAAGGTTTTAAACTCTCTCTCACCTCTTACTCTATAGCATTTTTATCCTGCATACCACCTTTTCTAATCCCACCAACTCCTTTTCAGTAGTATATGTTGTCCAGGAGCTGCGCTAGTCTCTCAGCAATGTAAGAAACGTCTTGTCTATTGTCCTAACAGCCATGACATTTTATATCTTTAAAAAATCTTTTAAAGGCCTAGAAGCTGCAATTTTTTGCACCCAAAAAGCTAGATCTAGATCCTCTGGGGCTTTTTTTGTCTGGTTTTTCTGTCTGGTAATAAGGTAAAAGCAAAAGCTGTGCTATTTTTTTAATTTTAATTGCACAGTTTTAGCCAGGTGGCCAATATCAAAACTTCAATTTTTTTTAGTATAATCAGAATTTACTACACAAGACACTACCGAAATTTTTTTGAAAAGAAAGCAAGCTATGCCCCAGCACAAGTCTTACAATGTCCTCAGGCAGGGGACTAGCCACTGGAATCTGAGTCAGGAGCTATTATTATTAAGGTGGTGGAACTGAGGTCCAGGCCTGAGCTACCTGGGGTTGTTTGGTACGGCTTGTTATCTCTGTTTTAGCAAGACATTTTGGCAAAAATGTTCTATTTGGCCCTCAAGAGAAACATTTTGCATTTGTTAAGTCCTTTTTATTACGAATATTTTTCTTTTTTTTTTTCCTGTTTTTCTTCCTTTTTCTTTTTTTTGTTGGGTGAGGCCCCTCCTGAGGGGATTTTATGCAAGGAACAAGCTCTGTTTTAAAAGCTCTTTTGCTCAAAAATATTGTCACTATCGTTTTCAAACTTAAGCAATGTTCTGGGAGGCTTTGGATATAAAGTGGGGAGTTTCTTAAGCCCTGGGAGGCGCAAGCAGAGGTTGCAGTGGTCGCCTTAATAAGACAAACTCTTTTAAAGGTTTGGTTTGTGTAGAGGGGGAGGGGGCTCTCCAGGGCGCTCGGCCCGCTGCGTCCTATAAGCACCCTCCTTCCTCGGGAGGAAGAGTACAGTCTCTCTACTTTTGTTTGCCAATGGCAGAAATATGATCTGCGTAATAGGTGGAGACCCACTACGATCCACTGCTATAGTCTCTCCCATAGGCTATCTAACTAACAGCCTCATGACGGGGGTCCAGAACATTTGTAATAATATTTTACAGAGCAAAAGCATTTACAGGCCCATGCAAAGTATAATTAGTTTTTAGCTGTTTTATTACCTTTATCCAAGTATCTAAATCTCTTTTCTGGAAACCAAGGACATTGGTCTCGTAACACGAGCCTTTTAATCTTTAATTTGTCTTTTTTGTTTAACAGTTACAAAATTACTTGTATTAAAGAGGTGTCATTGTTTTGAGTCATTGTTACCCGTGTCAGAAAATTAAGAGTTATAGAAAAGTCTGCCTTGACAAAAAGGTTTTACCTTAGCCAAGGGGGTTTTGTTTTAAACCCTAAGATAGCAGGTTTCTTTTCAACCTCTAGAGCACCAGGTTTCTCTTAAACCCTTGAACACTTCCCACTCGTCCTCACCCTGTCTATCCTACAGGGGGGTCCGCGCACCCTGAGTGGGGTCCTAGCCGTCCCGAACACTCAACACTGGGGGAGTACCCGAAAGTACTCCGGGGGGAGTGATTAAGTCACTCCGGGGGGAGCAACAGAGAGTGCTCCGGGGGGAGCAACAGAGAGTGCTCCGGGGGAGCTTTTGCTCCGAGGAACCTACCTTCGAATAGCCTGTTCCGGGCACCACTTGCCGGGGTCCAGCCCCGGTGGATCCAGGGAATTCGAAGGGTGGACGGCGTTGGCGTGGAAAGACTTGTTTGTTTATTAATGTAAGATTAGATTAAGAAACTATAGTGTAGTAAGAAGATTAAGTGGAGGAAGAGGGCTGAATAGCTTGGTTTACGCGGAAGGCCAATAAAATTCCAGACAAGGAATTTGCACCATCTACGTTGGGCCACCGGCGCCCGCTTGAATATCTAAGGGTGCCTCCCTTAAGCTCCCTTTCGTGCGGGTCTTAACAGCCGGGGCAAGTAAGTAGACCTGGCGAGCCTCCGCGCCCCAGATGGAGATTCAGCCTGAAGTTAAAGTAAAGAGCAGAGAGAGGGAAGGGGAGAGAAGAAGAGAGAGAGAGAGACATGGGGGGGAGCCAGAGTCCCAAGAAACCAGGCCGAGAGACTAGTTCGAGAAACTGGCCCCCATCCTTTATTGTTCAGAAGGCCTTTTATACTTTTGATAAAACACGGAGATCAATGGGTAACACAAAATTATGTAGCGTTCGCAACCCAGATTCTTTCCGTATATCATTTTGTATACAAAAGGTCTCAGGTGAT
Organism: Capra hircus; assembly: GCF_001704415.2. NCBI lineage: Eukaryota > Metazoa > Chordata > Mammalia > Artiodactyla > Bovidae > Capra > Capra hircus. The sequence continues at coordinate 2,204 of NW_017218066.1, read as the reverse complement.
TTACATTATCTTTTGGCCAAGAGGCTTGTTAACACTTTTTGGCTCTCTTCCTTAATGAATGTTAATTTTGTTTCCCCTGAAGTGTTTTTTTTTTTTTTTAATCTGCATCTCCTTAAAGCATTAAAGTTACATCTCTATAGAACAAAGGTGCAGTGGGATATAACAAAGAAGGTACTTAACTCAAAGATCTAATGTTGCTAATACCAGGTCTACTACTTGTTTTTTCTATATACCAACTATATCTAAAAATAAAGGATATGAAAATTTGGCAGCAAGCATTGACCCAAAAAATGAAACCATTAATCAGTCCTATTCTAAAGATTTTGACTCCTCGGAAGCTCCTACATTCCTAGGATGTTTTAAGCTTCCTGTGCCTCCTGCGGTCAGGAGGCCTCAAACAATCACATGCGCAGCTGTACGAGTCCTGCAGGCAGGCTAGAAAGCCATCGGAGGGGTTTTTGGATTGAAACACTCTTTCAAATGCAGAAGACTAAAGCCCTGAATTGAATTTTTCCAGAAAATGTCAGAAGAGTGGAAAAGCAGAGCACAAAAGCCGGCAGATTTTAGTTGGGGTACGTGCTTAGGAATTTGCAGAGGGGTCCCTGAAGTCTGAGCACGCCTTGCGTATGTCAGCTTCCTTCCTCATGACCTTGTCATGGGCGGGATTCCTCACACTGGCTCCCAGCAGGTGCCGGAACCTGAGGATTCCTCTCCAGTGCTGACATGGATCTTGGGGTACTTCTGGAGTCTCCCCAGGGGAGTCAGTCCTCGTCTCGAGTGGGGGCATGAACGTGCGGTTTCCTCTCGAGCTGTAGCAGCAGAGTCACGATTCCCTTCGCGTGGATCAAGGGATCTGTGGCTTTCCCTCGAGGCTTTCCCACGAGGCTTTCCCACAGGGCTGTCCCACGTGCCACCGTGGTGTGAGTCGATCCTCGCTTGAAGGTCGAGGCAGTGCAGGGAAAACAGGTTTCCCTGGAATGGACTGAGACATCTGGGGGACTCTGGGAATGGTGGCACGACCTGGAGTTCCTCTCCCCCTCTCCGGTGGAGAGCGCTCCTCTTGAGATGTGACGGAACGCCGGGAATTCTTTCCGACCACGCAGGGAAAGGATCCCTCCTCTCGAGCTAGGAGGCGGAAACGGGGCTCCTCTGGATGTGGGCGGGACTCTCGGCTTCCTCTCGAGTGGAGACGGGTATGTCGGGGAACTTCTTGAGTTGCAGCAAGGGTGTGAAGGACCTTTGGAAGTTCCAGAGGTTAGGTGTGTTTAGCTCGAGACGCCTCAGCGGAAATGGGCCTCATCTCGCCTGGAGGGGAGAACCTCCTGGATTTTCTCGAGTTGCGCAGGTGCTCTCGACTTAGGACGGGACCTCAGGGACCCGCTCTGGTGGCCTCAGGAAAGGCCAGTCCCATGCGAGTTGCTCGGGGCCTCTCGGATTCCTCTCCCGTCGATGCTCGGCCTAAGACCTTGTGTGGAGTCGGTGCCGGAACCTAGGATTCCTCTCCAGTGCTGACATGGTCTTGGGGTACTTCTGGAGTCTCCCCAGGGGAGTCAGTCCTCGTCTCGAGGGGGCATGCACGTGCGCTTTCCTCCCGAGCTGTAGCAGCAGTTGTCACACTTCCCTTTGCGTGGATCAAGGGATCTGTGGCTTTCCTCGAGGCTTTCCCACGGGGCTTTCCCACAGGGTGTCCACGTGCCACGTGGTGAGAGTCGATCCTCGGCTTGAAAGTCGAGGCAATGCAGGGAAAATAGGTTTCCCTGGAATGGACTGAGAATCTGGGGGCACTCTGGGAATGGTGGCGACCCTGGAGATCCCTCTCGTTTTCCTGTGGAGAGCGCCTCCTCTTGAGATGCGACGGGAACGGGAATTCTTTCCCGACACGCAGGGAAAGGATCCCTCCTCTCGAGCTATGAGGCGGAAACGGGGCTTCTCTGGATGTGGGCAGGACTCTCGTGCTTCCTCTCGAGTGGAGACGGGTACGTCGGGAAACTTCTTGAGTTGCAGCAAGGGTGTGAAGGACCCTTTGGAAATTCCAGAGGCCAGGTTGATTAGCCTCGAGACGCCTCCGCGGAAATGGGCTTCATCTCGCCTGGAGGGGAGAACCTCCTGGATTTTCTCGAGTTGCCACAGGTGCTCTCGACTTAAGACGAGGACCTCAGGGACCCGCTCTGGTGGCCTCAGGAAAGGCCAGTCCCCATGCGAGT
>NW_017218065.1:0-12122 GCF_001704415.2 Capra hircus | reverse complement strand
CCAAATACTGAGCGCACAGAATATTTTAGACATTCACATTAAAACCTTATTCTGCTTTTCAGAAACAGTCCTGTTCTATAAGCCTAGAATCACCTCAATTGGAAGCATTTTATTTTAAGCATTCAACAAACAAAAAATGTATTGAGCTGACTTTGGAATAACAATACCAGAATTGGCATTTGGGGATCTGATGCAACAAAAAATAATCATTACGCCGTTCTTGCCCAGCAGTAGTTTTATTACACTGATTAGGAAGAGAAGAAGTACCAATAAGGAGAGCTAACTAGTGATACAAGGGGAGGCTTAATAAGTGATGGCTTGCAAGGTATAGCCCCAAAAATTACAGAATTAAATCCAAAATTCTCGGTTAATGTTCTAGCCTATTTTAAAAAATAAATTTATTGAAATGTAATTCACACACATGCACAATTTGCCTATTTAAATTGTAAAATTCAGTGATTTTCAGTATATTCACAGAATTGTGCAATGATAACCATAATCAATTGTGAATAATTTCATTGCCCTCCCCCACAAAAGCATCCCATACTCATTAGCAGTCACTCTGCATTTTTCAACTATTTTCCCTCTCTTCCTAACCTAAAGTTACCCCTTAGGGTTTTATATTTGTAGATTTGCCTGTTCGAGACATTTCATATAAGTGGGTTCAGTTAATGTGTATTCTTTTATGTCTGGCTTCTATCACTTAGACGTTGTAGGCTGTATCCGAAATTCATTTCTCTTTTTGTGAATAACATCCCTGTATAAATAGTCCATATTTGTTTATCCATTCTCAGTTGGATATGGACATGTGGGTTGTTTCTGTAGTTACTGTTTTGTTCAGTCTCTCAGTTGAGTCCAGCTCTTGGCGACCCCATTGTCTACAGCACGCCAGGCTTCCCTGTTGATCACCGCCTCCCGTAGCTTGCTCAAACTCATGTCCATCGAGTTGGTGATACCATCCAACCATCTCACCCTCTGTGGTCTCCTTCTCCTCCTGCCTTCAGTCTTTCCCAGCATCAGAGTCTTTTCCAGTGTGTCAGCCTTTTGCATCAGATGGCCAAAGTATTGGAGCTTCAGCTTCAGCATCAGTCCTTCCAATGAATGTTCAGGACCAATATCCTTTAGGATTGACTGGTTTGATCTCCTGGCAGTCCAAAGGACTCTCAAGAGTCTTCTTGAGCACCACATTTCAAAAGCATCAGTTCTCTGGCTCTCAGCCTTCTTTATGGTCCAACTCTCACATCCATACATGACTAATGGAAAAACCATAGTTTTGACTAGATGGACCTTTGTTGGCAAAGTGATGTCTCTCCTTTTTAATACACTGTCTGGGTTTGTCATAGCTTTTCTTCCAAGCAGCAAGTGTCTTTAATTTCATGGCTGCAGTCACCTTCCGCAGTGATTTTGGAGCCCAAGAAAATAAAGTCTGTCACTGTTTCCATTGTTTCCGCATCTATTTGCCATAAAATGATGGGACTAGATGCCATGATCTTCGTTTTTTGAATGTTGAGTTTTAACCAGCTTTTTCACTCCTTTCTCTTTTATCAAGAGGCTCTTTAGTTCCTCTTCGCTCTCTGCCATTTGTTGATATAATCTGCATATCTGAGGTTACTGATATTTCTCCCGGAGATCTTCATTCTGCCTTTGCTTCATCCAGCTCAGCATTTCGCATGATGCACTCTGCATATAAGTTAAATAAGCAGGGTGACAATATACAGCCCTGACATACTCCTATCCAATTTTTGAACCAGTTCATTGTTCCTTGTCCGGTTCTAACTGTTGCTTGTTGACCTGCATACAGGTTTCTCAGGAGGCAGATAAGGTGGTCTGGTTATCCCATCTCTTGAATTTTCCACAGTTTGTTGTGATCCACACAGTCAAAGGGTTTAGCGTAGTCAATGAAGCAGATATTGAAATTTTTTTCTGGAATCCCCTTCCTTTTTCTATGATCCATCGGGTATTGGCAATTTGATCTCTGGTTCCTCTGCCTTTTCTAAGTCCAGCTTGAAAATCTGGAAGTTCATGGTTCACGTACTGTTGAAGCCTAGCTTCATGTTTCTATAAGATTATATTTATCTCCTGTGTGAACCTGGGCAAATATCATAATGATTAAGACCTAGGTTCTATTTTCAGCTGCCTGACTTCAAGATGCAATGCTGCTACTAAGTGTCTTTTCCAGGGATATTTTTTGAACCCCCTATGCCTCAATTTTCTTATCTGTGAAATGAGGACAATCGTAGTAGTGTATTATAGAATTATTGAAGAATTTCACAAGCTAATACACAGAAAACCTATTGCACATTTTGGTCCATGGTCCAGTCTCAATAAGCAGTGGCTTTGGTGTAGTCCTTTAATATTATGTTGCTTTCTTATTTTCTTATCTCTTCATCTTAAAACTTAAATTCTTCTTCAGCAAGATGTTCTGAGATTAAATAAGTGAAGATATTTTAAAGCATTTGACTCATATGTGGCCCGTAATAGATACTCAGTCCATGGGGTTTAGAGGGAGAATATGTCATTGTGTACTGGGAAGTCAAGATGTGAAACTCGAATTTGAGGAGTGAATCTTGGGTTGTATTCTTATGTGCAGAGGGAAGGTGATGTGAAGACCCAAGAAGAAGATGGCTTCTCAGTAGAGATCAAATGTCTTAATGATTAAAACAACGTCAGAGTCACAAATTCAGTTTTACCTTCTTTCCAAAGTTCTAATGGTGATCTTACACACAGTACAATGACCAAGAGGCAAGGAGCAGAACAGGAAGTAGAGATGAGTCAAGCAGGATTGGGCTAGCCAGTCACTGAAAGAAAGGAAGAAGGCACATTCAGACATTCTAAATCCCCACAACACTAAAGCAACCACAAGAATGTCAGGATCTCACTTTGTTTAGAACTTAGTTAATTTCAGAGCTAAGCAAGTTTTCTGTGGCGCTTGCCTCTGCCTCACCCAAGACGATCAAAGCAGCATAATAGCAGAAGGAACTGGATGACTGGATTCCGATCCAGATGATGTTTCAAAATAAATGCAAGATCCTGTATCTTAAATCATTTTCTACTTTGTAAAAGCACAGAGTTGAAGAAGAGAATTTAAAAGGTCCTTTTTGACTGTGAGAAATTAAACTATTCATTTATGTTTCCATCCACATCCAGTGTCTGAAAGACTTTTGGAAGTCGAGTGCCGATGTGCAGATATGGTGACCATTAGGACCCATTAAGGGAGTGGGAAGAAAAGATAATGGAAGGAAAGCCTCAGGCCAAGGGTTTTTAGGCAAGGTATCTCAGGAATTAAGCCTGATTTCTTGCATAAAATGGTGCAGTACTACCTATCCTCTCTCTGTATTGAGTGGTTAGTCAGTTATTAGTACTCTGACTTATTTGATATCATGAGCCATTAAACGAACGATCCAGATTAAGCTACCTCTTCCAGCCCACTTTCTTATCCTTTTCCTAATAGCTTAATGAGATGGAAAAGAAACGTTTAAGTGCTATGCAAAAGCATGTGTTGATTTGTCATAAATTGAATGATGTGATATATTATTATAAGTTGCATTTTTTAAATCAGTCTCAAATTTTCAGGATGAATCACATTTAGCCAAAGAGGTAATTCTTTTACTTTTAACATGTCATTAATTTTATTAGTTACTGTATTTATTTAAGGTTACCCATATTGTATCAATATGCAAAGATGAAATTAATCTATAACTTTTTTTTTTTTTTTTTTTTTTTTTGGTTGTTATGGGGTGGTTCAAAGGATGAGTTAATTCCCACAAAGATGCCCAAATTTCAAATCCTATGAGTATGTTATTTTTCAGTGCAGAAGACAGTTTGCACATGTACTTGAGGTTATTTGGCTTGAGATGGAGAGATTATTCTGGATTGTTTGTGTGGGTCATATCTAAAGGCAGACATCCTTAAAAGTAGAGACATTTCCTTAATTGATTTCAGAGAGGAGCGATGGACTAAAAGAGGGAGAGATTTGAAGTATGAGAGAAACTTGATCTAGTTACCAGATTTGCATATAGAGGAACAGATCCACAAGCAAAGGGGTGCAGGCAGCTTCTAGAAGCTGAGAATAGCCCTCAGTTTCCAGACAGTGAGGAAACAGGGAGCACTGGGACAAAGAACTGATTCTGCCAACCCCAAGGGAGCAAGGGAACAAATTGCTTTCTAAAACCTCCAGAAAGAAACAAAGCCCTTCCAGCATCTTGATTTTGGTCTCATGAGACCCATGTCAGACTTCTGAGCTTTAAAACTGTGAGATAATAAATGTATGTTGTTGTAAGCCACTTGATATGATAATAACTCAGTTCTGAGAGCCCATGGCAGGTAAAACATACTAAATCTAGCAGAGGATTTAAATAATATCATTAATGAATTAGAACTAACTAACATATTCTAAGAAAATGATCTTTGTTATATTCAAAACATATTGGGTGTTATAAAAAGAATTTGGAGTTGTATCTTCTTTTGTCATTTTCTGAATCTGTTTAAGAAATGAAAGATTTAGGTTATGTGAAAATGCTTAAAAAGATATTAGTACCTTTTGTCGGGCTCTCTGAAATGAGCTCCTAGTGTTTGCAGATTTATTTCTGTCTTTTCTATATCAGGATCCATATTGTTAGCTCATATTTACAAAAGATTAACTTCATTCAGGTTTTCAAGTGTGCTTTGCTAGAGTTTTGAAAAATTGCTCCTATTAGTCATCTTTATATGTGATCATCTCCATGTTTTTTAATTGTCCTTTTTTATTCCTGATGAGTGTAACTGGAAATTGATCATTTTATTTGTGTATGAAAATAATAAGCCACTGATGTTTTAATCATTTTTTTTTATTGCTTTTTTTATTTCATTAGTTTCTGCATTCATCTCTATTTCTTGTCATCTTTTTAAAAAAGATTTATAAATCCTTTATATTTCTTGAGTTAAATATTTAATTCACTTATTTTTATATTTCCTTTCATATTTACATGTTTCATGCTAAAATTTTTCTTCTGAATATAGCATATGTTTGATATATTTTTTATTATAATTCTTTAGACTTAGTGTTTTCAGCTTTATTGTCTTCTTTAGTTTAAAAGTTGCATAAAAGAAGGTTCTTTTGAAATCCAAAGACTAATTTTTTCTTTCTTGATTTACTTTTCTGCTACTATTTTCTTACTTATTTCTACATTTATTATATTTTTTGTCAAAGAATGAGATTTTTATGATTTTTGCCTTCTAGAATTTGAGATTTTTTGGTCATCAAGTTTATAGGCATTAAATGAAGATGTGTGCTCTTTAAATACAAAATATGTTTTCAGTTAGTTCATATTAAAATATTAACATATTAAGTATATGTTACTTAGTTCAAATTTTTTGATGATGTTAAATAAAATCCTCTGAAAACTATGCTATGTTTACTATGTTTTATCTGTCAAAGGATCTCTGAATGGAAGTTAGTAGTCTCTAATGTGATATGTTTCTTTTTTCCTCCCATTTCTTTCACTGTATACTTTGATTTCTTTCATTGCTTTGTATGATTCCAAAATCATGACCTGCCCCCAAAAAAGATGTTTGACTTTATCAAAATTAAAACCTTTTGCATTTTAAAAGTATACCATCAAGAAAGTGAAAAATAACCCACTGAATGGGAGAAAATACTTGCAAATCAAATTTCTCAGTCGTCTTCTTTAGAATCAAATTTCAAGATTTTCAGAAGTCCTTTTATAGCATTCAGGAGTAGTTCTCTAACCTTATTGCCTTAAATTGTTCTGTTTTTGTAGGAAATATTCCCCTGGCAAGCTTCTAGGTTCATTTCTCTCTTATGCTCGCCACATGTCATGGTTTAGACAAGGCTTCTCCATGGATCTCTATGACCCTGCACCTCTGTTGCTGGTGGCTTTGATGTGGAGTCTCTATAGTTTGATTCATTCACACACCTTTCTTCGTTGAGAAATCAAGGAAACCCCATAACTGGAAAAGGAAGTCTTCTTTCATGTTTAAACAAAGATAATAAAGATAACAAAGATTAATACACAACAGAGGAAGAGAGACATCCTATGGGAAAAAAGACAATGAAGTATAATGAAATCAGCTCAAAACACAGAATATCAAGCCTATCTGTTGGCTGAGAAAAGGTATTTCATATTTATTCAGGAAATCTATATAATGCAAAGCAAAGAAACTTAATGAGAAATTCGCACATTCATATATGAGACTTGCAGCTATGTTGAAGAGTAATGTATTAATTTTCTTTTTATAATTTATTTTAATTGGAGGCTAATTAATTTACAATATTGTAGTCATTTTGCCATGCATCAACATGAATCCGCCACAGGTGTACACATGTTCCCCATCCTGAACCCCCTTCCCACTTTCCTCCCCATACCATCCCTCAGGGTCATCCCAGTGCACCAGCCCTAAGCATCGGTATCCTGCATCAAACCTGGACTGGCGATTCGTTTCTTATATGATATTATACATATTTCAATGCCATTCTCCCAAATCATCCCACCCTCTCCCTCTCCCACAGAGTTGAAAGACTGTTCTATACATCTGTGTCTCTTTTGCTGTCTTGCATACAGGGTTATCGTTACCATCTTTCTAAATTCTATATATATGTTTAGTATACTGTATTGCTGTTTTTCTTTCTGGCTTACTTCACTCTGTATAATAGGCTCCAGTTTCATCCACCTCATTAGAACTGATTCAAATGTATTCTTTTTAATGGCTGAGTAATACTCCATTGTGTATATGTACCACAGCTTTCTTATCCATCATCTGCTGATGGACATCTAGGTTGCTTCCATGTCCTGGCTATTATAAACAGTGCTGCAATGAACATTGGGGTACACGTGTCTCTTTCAGTTCTGGTTTCCTCGGTGTGTATGCCAGCAGTGGGATTGCTGGTCATAAGGCAGTTCTATTTCCAGTTTTTTAAGGAATCTCCACACTGTTCTCCATAGTGGCTGTACTAGTTTGCATTCCCACCAACAGTGTAAGAGGGTTCCCTTTTCTCCACACCCTCTCCAGCATTTATTGTTTGTAGACTTTTGGATCACAGCCATTCTGACTGGCGTGAAATGGTACCTCATGTGGTTTTATTTGCATTTCTCTGATAATGAGTGATGTTGAGCATCTTTTCATGTGTTTGTTAGCCATCTGTATGTCTTCTTTGTAGAAATGTCTATTTAGTTCTTTGGCCCATTTTTTGATTGGGTCGTTTATTTTTCTGGAATTGAGCTGCATAAGTTGCTTGTATATTTTTGAGATTAGTTGTTTGTCAGTTGCTTCATTTGCTATTATTTTCTCCCATTCTGAAGGCTGTCTTTTCACCTTGCTTATAGTTTCCTTTGTTGTGCAGAAGCTTTTAAGTTTAATTAGGTCCTATTTGTCTTTTGCCCTTTTTTTTTTTCTGGGAGGTTATCTTCAATCTCCTCTGTTTTGCCGGATCTGACTTATATATTTTTCGGCATTGCTATAGGAGTTTTATAGTTCTGGTCTTATGTTTAGATCTTTAATCATTTTGAGTTTATTTTTGTGATGTTGTTAGAAAGTGTTCTAGTTTCATTCTTTTACAAGTGTTGACCAGTTTTCCCAGCACCACTTGTTAAAGAGATTGTCTTTTCTCCATTGTATATTCTTGCCTCCTTTGTCAAAGATAAGGTGTCCATAGGTGCGTGGATTTATCTCTGGGCTATTTTGTTCCATTGATCTATATTTCTGTCTTTGTGCCAGTACCATACTGTCTTGATGACTGTGGCTTTGTAGTAGAGCCTGAAGTCAGGCAGGTTGATTCCTCCAGTTCCATTCTTCTTTCTCAAGATTGCTTTGGCTATTCAAGGTTTTTTGTATTTCCATACAAATTGTGAAATTATTTGTTCTAGCTCTGTGAAAAATACCGTTGGTAGCTTGATAGGGATTGCATTGAATCTATAGATTGTTTGGGTAGTATACTCATTTTCACTATATTGATTCTTCTGATCCATGAACATGGTATATTTCTCCATCTATTAGTGTCCTCTTTGATTTCTTTCACCAGTGTTTTATAGTTTTCTATATATAGGTCTTTAGTTTCTTTAGGTAGATATATTCCTAAGTATTTTATTCTTTTCATTGCAATGGTGAATGGAATTGTTTCCTTAATTTCTCTTTCTATTTTCTCATTATTAGTGTATAGGAATGCAAGGGATTTCTGTGTGTTGATTTTATATCCTGCAACTTTACTATATTCATTGATTAGCTCTAGTAATTTTCTGGTGGAGTCTTTAGGGTTTTCTATGTAGAGGATCATGTCATCTGCAAACAGTGAGAGTTTTACTTCTTCTTTTCCAATTTGGATTCCTTTTATTTCTTTTTCTGCTCTGATTGCTGTGGCCAAAACTTCCAAAACTATGTTGAATAGTAGTGGTGAAAGTGGGCACCCTTGTCTTGTTCCTGACTTTAGGGGAAATGCTTTCAATTTTTTCACCATTGAGGATAATGTTTGCTGTGGGTTTGTCATATATAGCTTTTATTATGTTGAGGTATGTTCCTTCTATTCCTGCTTTCTGGAGAGTTTTTTATCATAAATGGATGTTGAATTTTGTCAAAGGCTTTCTCTGCATCTATTGAGATAATCATATGGCTTTTTTTTCAATTTGTTAATGTGGTGTATTACATTGATTGATTTGTGGATATTGAAGAATCCTTGCATCCCTGGGATAAAGCCCACTTGGTCATGGTGTATGATCTTTTTAATGTGTTGTTGGATTCTGATTGCTAGAATTTTGTTAAGGATTTTTGCATCTATGTTCATCAGTGATATTGGCCTGTAGTTTTCTTTTTTTTGTGGCATCTTTGTCAGGTTTTGGTATTAGGGTGATGGTGGCCTCATAGAATGAGTTTGGAAGTTTACCTTCCTCTGCAATTTTCTGGAAGAGTTTGAGTAGGATAGGTGTTAGCTCTTCTCTAAATTTTTGGTAGAATTCAGCTGTGAAGCTGTCTGGACCTGGGCTTTTGTTTGCTGGAAGATTTCTGATTACAGTTTCAATTTCCGTGCTTGTGATGGTCTGTTAAGATTTTATTTCTTCCTGGTTCAGTTTTGGAAAGTTGTACTTTTCTAAGAATTTGTCCATTTCTTCCACGTTGTCCATTTTATTGGCATATAATTGCTGATAGTAGTCTCTTATGATCCTTTGTATTTCTGTGTTGTCTGTTGTGATCTCTCCATTTTCATTTCTAATTTTATTGATTTGATTTTTCTCTTTGTTTCTTGATGAGTCTGGCTAATGGTTTGTCAATTTTATTTATCCTTTCAAAGAACCAGCTTTTGGCTTTGTTGATTTTTGCTATGGTCTCTTTTGTTTCTTTTGCATTTATTTCTGCCCTAATTTTTAAGATTTCTTTCCTTCTACTAACCCTGGGTTCTTCATTTCTTCCTTTTCTAGTTGCTTTAGGTGTAGAGTTAGGTTATTTATTTGACTTTTTTCTTGTTTCTTGAGGTATGCCTGTATTGCTATGAACTTCCCCTTAGCACTGCTTTTACAGTGTCCACAGGTTTTGGTTGTTTTCATTTTCATTCATTTCTATGCATATTTTGATTTCTTTTTTGATTTCTTCTGTGATTTGTTGGTTATTCAGCAGCGTGTTGTTCAGCCTCCATATGTTGGAATTTTTAATAGTTTTTCTCCTGTAATTGAGATCTAATCTTACTGCATTGTGGTCAGAAAAGATGCTTGGAATGATTTCATTTTTTTTGAATTTACCAAGGCTAGATTTATGGCCCAGGATGTGATCTATCCTGGAGAAGGTTCCGTGTGCACTTGAGAAAAAGGTGAAATTCATTGTTTTGGGGTGAAATGTCCTATAGATATCAATTAGGTCTAACTGGTCTATTGTATCATTTAAAGTTTGTGTTTCCTTGTTAATTTTCTGTTTAGTTGATCTATCCATAGGTGTGAGTGGGGTATTAAAGTCTCCCACTATTATTGTGTTATTGTTAATTTCCCCTTTCATACTTGTTAGCATTTGTCTTACATATTGTGGTGCTCCTATGTTGGGTGCATATATATTTATAATTGTTATATCTTCTTCTTGGATTGATCCTTTGATCATTATGTAGTGTCCTTCTTTGTCTCTTTTCACAGCCTTTGTTTTAAAGTCTATTTTATCTGATATGAGTATTGCTACTCCTGCTTTCTTTTGGTCTCTATTTGCATGGAATATCTTTTTCCAGCCCTTCACTTTCAGTCTGTATGTGTCCCTTGTTTTGAGGTGGGTCTCTTGTAGACAACATATATAGGGGTCTTGTTTTTGTATCCATTCAGCCAGTCTTTGTCTTTTGGTTGGGCATTCAACCCATTTACATTTAAGGTAATTATTGATAAGTATGATCCCGTTGCCATTTACTTTATTGTTTTGGGTTTGAGTTTATACACCCTTTTTGTGTTTCCTGTCTAGAGAAGATCCTTTAGCATTTGTTGGAGAGCTGGTTTGGTGGTGCTGAATTCTCTCAGCTTTTGCTTGTCTGTAAAGCTTTTGATTTCTCCTTCATATTTGAATGAGATCCTTGCTGGGTACAGTAATCTGGGCTGTAGGTTATTTTCTTTCATCACTTTAAGTATGTCTGCCATTCCCTCCTGGCCTGAAGAGTTTCTATTGAAAGATCAGCTGTTATCCTTATGGGAATCCCTTGTGTGTTATTTGTTGTTTTTCCCTTGCTGCTTTTAATATTTGTTCTTTGTGTTTGATCTTTGTTAATTTGATTAATATGTGTCTTGGGTGTTTCCTTGGGTTTATCCTGTTTGGGACTCTCTGGGTTTCTTGGACTTGGGTGATTATTTCCTTCCCCATTTTAGGGAAGTTTTCAACTATTATCTCCTCAAGTATTTTCTCATGGTCTTTCTTTTTGTCTTCTTCTTCTGGGACTCCTATGATTCGAATGTTGGGGTTTAACATTGTCCTGGAGGTCTCTGAGATTGTCCTCATTTCTTTAATTCGTTTTTCTTTTTCCTCTCTGATTCATTTATTTCTACCATTCTATCTTCTACCTCACTAATCCTATCTTCTGCCTCCATTATTCTACTATTTGTTGCCTCCAGAGTGTTTTTGATCTCATTTATTGCATTATTCATTATATATTGACTCTTTTTTATTTCTTCTAGGTCCTTGTTAAACCTTTCTTGCATCTTCTCAATCCTTGTCTCCAGGCTATTTATCTGTGATTCCATTTTGTTTCAAGATTTTGGATCATTTTCACTATCATTATTCGGAATTCTTTATCAGGTAGATATCTCTTCCTCTTTTGTTTGGTTTGGTGGGGCATTTATCCTGTTCCTTTACCTGCTGGGTATTCCTCTGTCTCTTCATCTTGTTTATATTGCTGAGTTTGGGGTGGCCTTTCTGTATTCTGGCAGTTTGTGGAGTTCTCTTTATTGTGGAGTTTCCTCGCTGTGGTGGGTTGTACAGGTGGCTTGTCAAGGTTTCTTGGTTAGGGAAGCTTGTGTCGTGTTCTGGTGGGTGGAGCTGGATTTCTTCTCTGGAGTGCAATGAAGTGTCCAGTAATGAGTTATGAGATGTCAATGGTTTTTGGAGTAACTTTGGGCAGCCTGTATATTGAAGCTCAGGGCTGTGTTGCTGGAGAATTTGCATGGTATGTCTTGCTCTGGAACTTGTTGGCCCTTGGGTGGTGCTTGGTTTCAGTGTAGATGGAGGTTTTGATGAGCTCCTATCTTAATGTTCCCTGGAGTCAGGAGTTCTCTGGTGTTCTCAGGATTTGGACTTAAGCCTGCTTCTGGTTTTCAGTCTTATTTTTACAGTAGTCTCAAGACTTCTCCATCTATACAGCACCATTGATAAAACATCTAGGTTAAAGATGAAAAGTTTCTCCACAGTGAGGGACACCCAGAGAGGTTCACAGAGTTACATGGAGAAGAGAAAGAGGGAGGAGGGAGTTAGAGGTGACCCAAAATGAGATGAGGTGGAATCAAAAGAGGAGAGAGAGCAAGCTAGCCAGTAATCACTTCCTTATGTGTGCTCCACAGTCTGGACCTCAGAGATGTTCACGGAGTTATACAGAGAAGAGAAGAGGGAGGAAGGAGACAGAGGTGGCCAGGAGGATAAAAAGGGGGAATCAAAAGGAGAGAGACAGATCCAGCCAGTAATCA
>NW_017218064.1:0-12124 GCF_001704415.2 Capra hircus | reverse complement strand
CAGTCGCGGTCCCGCGGGCCTGGCCTGGCAGGGGGCGTGGGGGCGGGGCGCACCGTGCGCGCGTCGGGGGCGGGCGAGCCTGGGCGCTGGTCAGGGGCGCGGCTCACGGGAGCGGGTCTGGGGCGGGGTGAACATGGCGGCGCCTCGGGGCCAGGGGTCCCCAGTTGTGCTCTCAGGGCTCGCCATTGCAGCTGGGACTGCTCGTTTCGTGGGCTCCTGGGTCCCCGTCGATTGGCATCCAGCGAGCAGAGCGCAGGGCTGTGGACCACAGGTAAGGGAACTCGGACTCGCGGAGCAGGGAACCATGTCTTCTGCCCTTTGTTTGCAGTCTCGGAGCCGACTGAAATGGCGATCGCAGAAAAGCCTCGCCTTTGGGGCCGAGGGTTTTACCGCTTCACCCCTTTGCATACAGCTCAGACCCGCGCGCTTTTCCCAAGCAGCCGAGTGTATTGCTTCCTACAGGCCTGGAGAGGATAACAGGCAGGAAGGCCAGGGGTCTCCAGACAGAGAAAATAAACTGCAAGTGTCAGACGTTTTTTTCTCTCTCTTAAGAGGCAGGAGGAGACCAAAGAGGGCTGCGGTTTTTTTTCTCCATCTTGATACAAATGTAAAAGAAGGTTTCTCTGAAAATTCTGTGTTGCCATGACAACTCCTGGCTCCACCTGAATTTAACTTTTCTCAAACCTTGAACTAAGCAATGCATTGTTCTTATGGAAATGTTTGTCTTAAGGTATGTTAATGTCTTCAGGTCAGTTCCCCTAAGGGCTCAGAAACGACTCGACAAACCGGTTTGTCTTACTCATACCTGGTTCTCTTAACCTCTGTGAATGAAACTATATATTTGCTTGGAAATCTGCCTTTCTTCAAGATTCATGTCCATCATTTTCTGGCCTGGGATGACTCATCTGCTGCCAATGTGATCTCAATGCATGCTGTGGGTGAGGGGCCTGGTGCCATTCTCTGAGACATTGTCTTTCTTTCCTTAGCAGACTGCTAGTGGCTGGTATAACATCTGGCTAAAGACTAGCAGGGGGTACTCTTTCTTCCCCCTTTGAATGTCTACGTCAGCAGCTCTCCTCGATCTCTTTTCTACTTGAATCAAACTTTTTCACAGAAAACCTCTGAGCCATCAAGCTTCGTCACTTGCCCTGGATTGAATTCTCCTCTGGAGGCCAAGAATGCTGGCATCTTTTGTGGTTTAGCAGCCACCTTTCAGCCTTTTGTAATTCATATTGAATCTTCATTTCAGATGGCAGATGCATTCCACGGTATTGCCAACTGAAGTCTTGTCATCGCTATGGAGTCTCTGTCCATGGCTTGAGGGTATTTTTCAGCAATCATGTATCATTTCCAGTGTGCCAGTCTTGTCATCCTCATTCCATCCATAGCAAAGTCTTTTATTAATGTTGACGTGATTGAAGGGGAATTGTTTGTTTCAATTCCCTTTCAGATTGTTATTTGCTGGTGTATACAGATAACACTGTGTCGTCATTCATTTGTATCCGTTTGGACAGCTTGATAGTTGTCTTTAGTTTCTTTAATTTCTCATAATTGAAGATGACCCTGGCTCATATATTTACAGTCGCACCCCTAGTCTCAGTCATTTCTTCAAAGAACTGTCCTTTTTTTAACATGACATTATTTTTGACTGTGCTGGGTCTTTATTGCTCCTTTGTCTAGTTGTAGTGAGCAGAGGCTACCTTCTAGTTGCTGTGCCATGGCTTCTCATTGCAGTGCTTTCTCTGTGTGCAGAACTTGGGCTCTGGAGCATGCAAACGTCAAGAGTTGTTCAAGGGCTTCATTGCCCCTGGGCGTGTGGAATCTTCTACACAGGAATTGAACCCGTGTTCCCTGCATCGGTAGGCAGCTTCTTTACCACCAGGCCATCGGAGATGTTTCCTGTTCCCTTTTATTAGAGAATGATATTTAAAACATACATGTAGGAGCTCAATATGCTCAGCTGACAATACATGGAGATATATCTCCATGTATTCCAGCTCACCTTTGAACATATTCAGTTAAAGGTAATTTGTGATGATGTCTCCAACCTGATCCACCACGACATGGACATTGTAACGTTTCCTTTTGTTTATCTGGAACTTTGCCTTCCAATGGTAAGATACCTGGCTTCCACCGCTTGTCATACACAGAATTCAGTGCTTGTCCCACGTGGTTACTGAAAAAAAAAAAAACTGTCAGATTGTCTTTCAAAGGGGGCTCTGCGTGCATCGCACCAGTATCTTGAGTATGTTTTTGTATGATAGTTTACTATCAGTATACCCTCAGTGGCCAGGTGTCTATTTCAGTCGTTACCAATTATGAATGGGCTTGTTTGCTCTAGTGTTCTTGGACAATTCGAGTACAGTTTCTTTGTCAGATGTGCATTTTTTTAGGAAAAGAGTTGTATTGATTGTTGGCTGTGTTGCATCTTTGTGTGTGGGCTTTTCTCTAGTTTTGGTGAGCATGGGCCATAACGAGTGGTTTGCAGGCTTCTCACTGCAGTGTGTCCTCTTGTTGAGGGGCACAGGCTCACGGGCTTCAGTGGCTGCGGCATGTGAACTCGGCATCGTGGCTTCCAGGATCTAGAGCACAGGCTCGGCAGTTGTGGCACACGGGCTCCATAGGATGTGGCATCTTCCCATCCTAGGGATCGCACATGCATCTCCAGCACTGGCAGGTGGATTCTTGACTATGGAACCACCAGGGCATATTTGAGATTCTAGTTTTCCACACACGTATCTAGTGAAAGAGGCCAGGATCAAGAGGCATGGCAGCTGGGAATCCTCAGCCACAGCTCTGGTGTGCTATCCAAAGCTCTGGGGCCTTTGGTGAGCAGCTCAGCTTCCCTGGGACTGTTTCCTCCCGTCAGAAATGCCCTGCTTTTGGACTGTAGCCCACCAAGCTCCTCTGTCCCTAGGATTTCTGAGACCAGAGTACTGCAGGTGGTGCCATTTCCTTCTCTGCTGCTGCTGCCACGTCGCTTCAGTCGTGCCTGACTCTGCGCGACCCCATAGACAGCAGCCTACCAGGCTCCTCTGTCCCTGGGATTCTCCAGGCAAGAACACTGGAGTGGGTTGCCATGTCCTCCTCCAGTACATGAAAGTGAAAAGTGAAAGTGAAGTCACTCAGTGAAGTCGTGTCCGACTCTTAGTGACCCCGGGGTTGCAGCCTACCAGGCTCCTCTGTCCGTGGGATTCTCCAGGCAATGGTACTGGAGCGGGCTGCCATTGCCTTGTCTGATTTCCTTCTCTGCAAGATAGCGTTTTGAAGCTCTTTTCTCCTGGATATTGCTTTTGATGAAGGAAGGGGGTTCCCTTCCAGGGCTTGAGAGTGAGTTCTTGTCTGACACTGGGCAATGAGTTGTCTGAGGAGAGGAGTGCTGTCCAAGCGAGAGGCTTCATTGGGAAGGGCTGCCGGGGTGGAGGGCAGGAGGGTGAGGGAAACGGAGAGAACCACTCTGTCACGTGGCTCGCACTCTCAGGTTTTATGGTCATCGGGTTCATTTCTGGTTTGTCTCTTGCCAGGCATTCTGAATTGGGATCCTTCTTGGGGGCACACGCATCACTCAGCCGAGATGGATTCCAGCGAAGTGCATCCTGGGAGGTTGGTAGGACCTCTGAACTGGAGCCTCCCATCTCCTGACCTCTCCAGAATTCTGGTTGGTGG
Organism: Capra hircus; assembly: GCF_001704415.2. NCBI lineage: Eukaryota > Metazoa > Chordata > Mammalia > Artiodactyla > Bovidae > Capra > Capra hircus. The sequence goes on along the minus strand of NW_017218064.1, from coordinate 8,458 downwards.
TAGCTTGTTCGTTCCTTGTTCCTTCCCAGGACCTCCTGTTGTGAGATGACTCCTGCAAGTGTTTTCTTTTCTCTGTTGCCTGGCCAGGGTGGGTGGTCCGTGGTTCATTTAGCAGTTTCTTTTTGGTTCTCTCGAGTAAGGTCCTCCACAGGGTAAATGTATGAAATGATAAAAGGCAATGTGTTAACTCATTTGTATTCATAATTGGGTAAGTTGGCTTGTTTTGTGTATGTTAGACCTGATCACCAGACCGAAGGTCATGGAGAACGTTTGTAGTTTTCTAAAATTTCAATAGTTTTTAAAATGGAGTTACCTTGTTGCAAAGTTTGTGTGTATGTTCATATTTTTTTAAACAGTTATTTCTTTTTAGTTGATTGATCATTGCTTTACAATATTGGTTTGATTTGTCATACATCCACATGAATTGACCATAGGTGTACCTATGTCCTCTTGCTCTGGAATCTCCCTCCCACCTCGCACGCATTCCCACCTCTCTAGGTTACTACTGAGCCCCAGTTTGAGTTCCCTGAATCATACAGCAAATTCCCATTGGTTGTCTATTTACAAAGGTTGGTGTACCTGCATCCATGCTGCTCTCTCCATTCATCTCACCCTCTCCCTCTTGTTCCCCACCCTCGTCTGGAAGTCTGTTCTCTATGTCTGCACCTCCATTGCTGCTCTGTGAACAGACTCGTCAGTACCATCCTTCTAGATTCCATGTTTTTCTCTCTTTGACTGACTTCCCTCCCCTTTATTAGAACAAACTCACATGTGTTCCTTTTTATGGCTGCATTCCATACAGGCTCTGATTGTTCCTTAGCCATGTTTTGCGGAGGGTCATGGAGCTATTCTGCTCCATTTCAGTTTGGGCTTCCAGTCTGAGTGCTCGCAGCAGAGCTGCTTCTGGGTGAGCCCTCTGAGGTCTGTGAGCGCCGGGCTGCCCGCTCTTCTCCTGTGGCCCGCAGGGGGGCGCCAAAGCCCCCTCTGACCCGCGGGCGCAGGACGCTTTGCCTTTAGGCTCTGCCCCGTGAGCAGCTGGCGGGAGCTTTGTCTCCTCAGGACCATCAGGGCTCAGGCTTCTGGATAACAGGGCTGCATCCAGGCTGAGAGGAGCAGGGTTGCCTCAGTGCCCACCAGCAGGGAGGCGCTGCAAGAGCGAAACATGAGGACGGAGTAGACGTTTCCTGTGTCCAGCTGAGGGCTGACTGGAGGTCCATCTCGGAGGACTCAGGGGGAAAGAGCTCCGTGTGCAAAGCGGTGGGTTTTCAGTTCGATTTGCGTTAGATGATGTAGAGGATGAACACTGATGTTCTTCCGTGTAGGTGGCCGTTTTCCTGTCACTGTTTCTTGAGAAGACTGTCCTTTCCTCTTCGCTCGTTCCTGGTTTGATTTTCAGGAACTGACCATGTACATGTGGGTTCGTTTCTGGGCTCTCTATTCTCTCCTGGAGTCCATGTGTCTGTGTTCCTGCCAGTTCCTCACTGTGGTGGTCACTACAGCTCCGTGATGTAGTTTGAAGAGGGTTAGGAAGATGCCTCCAGCTGTGTTCCTCTTTCTCAGAGTCTTTTTGGCCGTTTAAGGTCCTGGTCAACAGTAGCAGTCTAATATGAGGAATATTTCTATTTCTGTGAAAAATGCCATTGAATGTTATTTTGTGATTGCAGTCCGTGTATTTGTTGATGACTTTGGTTGGAATGGACCTTTTAATTCCTCATTGTTCCAGTGCATGAGCGTGGAATAGTTTTCTGTGTATTTGTGTTTTCTTTGGTTTCTTTATCAGTGCTTTCTAGTTTTCTGACTACTGGTCTTTTATGTTCTTGATTAAGTTTGTTGCTAGATGTTTTATTTAAGTGGGAGTTTCTTAATTTTTTTTTCTGATTGTTATGAGTGTCTAGAAATGCAAGTGATTTTTGGACTGTAAATGGTAGTCTATTATATGATTGTAAATTGATCCCAAATGATTCAGCTTTACTGAAAGTAGTCTAACAACATTTTGTGAAGTGATGTGGAACGTTTTATCTGTAACATCTGTTTCTCCTGCAGTAGGTCATCCAGAGGACCCAAGACATGGTGGTTACTAAGAGACTTCCCACAGTACTTCTTCATTCCACGTGGACTCCTTCAAGGGCAGTGAGCATCGCAGCTTCCCTTGAACTTCGTCTGGGTAAGTCTTGGCCTGTATCAGAAAGCTTCCTGCCTGTCTACTCTAAATTTCTTTTGTGGTATTGACATGGTTGTTTTGAAACCTAGTATACTTTCCAGTCATTTAAAATGTACAGAAAATGCCTAGCAATGGGAACAAGTGCTAGCATTTGCCACATCATCTAAAAGACTCTATGTGTTTTATCCAAAATGGGTACCTTCTGCAGAACCAGCACATAATCTCCAAAATCAGGAAATCATATGGTATCTACGTTATAATGTAATCCACCGCCCCACTTCCACTTTGCAATGTTCAAGTGTATGAATATATCTTTTGTTTCCATCTTCATCCTTTTTTCTTTATTTAGAGTGTTACTGAGATTTTCAGTTATTTGGACAAACTTGATGGATTGAAAGCAGACATGGTGAATAAGGGTTCTGGGTGGCCTTTTCTATGTGGATTTTTTTTTCACTGAAGATGGTTTGAATATTTATTCGTGTTGTAACATGTATGAATCCTGCATTCTTTCTCCCCCCATAGTAATGAAAAATCAATACTATGCCATTTACCATTTAGATATTTGTAAGCATACAGTGTTGTAGCAGACAACCTTTTCTTGTTTTGCAAACCAGTTTAATAATGTGCACCTTGTGCGTGCTTTGGACAAACTCAGGAAACTGAGTCAGTGACTGAAATGGCCCAAGATATCACCTTAGATTCCATCTTCATCTGAAAACAAAACAGGCACTTCCTGGTGGTCCAGTGGCTGAGACTGGACACTCCCAAAGAAGGAGGCCCAGGTTCATTTCCTGATCCAAGAACTAGATCTCCCATGCCACAACAGAGAATTTGCATGCTGTAGCTAAATATCTGGCTTGCCTCAATGAAGGTTGACCTGGCGCAGCCAAATGAAAACAGAAACAAATATTTAAAAAAATACAACCAAAGGAAAGGAAGGGTATGGTGGCTGTGCAGATTTACGGCTTAGCTTTCCCTATCGATAGAAAAGAAAAAAGAGTTTCAAAAGACTGTGTCTCATCCTTCTATCTGGCATATAGAGAGGATTCCTTTGAAATGAGATTTCTCTGGTAAATGTGACTCACAGAAGAGCTGTCTTGAACTTGGGTTTCAGAGATGATCATGTGTCCTCTAAAAAAATAAAAGTTAATTGGGTCCAACTAATCCTCATGCTGAGGTGGTATATTTTGTGGTAGCATTTGCTCCCCTTCACTTTGCATGTATCCCCATTTGTTTACACTGTCATCTACTGAAGACATCCTGATATTTGAAAGTTTGTAGTGATTCCAAGTCGAGCTGTTGTATATAATCATGCGATCCTTTTTTGTCTGGACATGTTTTCAAAGCTGTTTAGTAAGTGCTGGACATGAAGGATTCAGGTCACAGGTGAGCCTTGTTTAGCTGTGGAAAAATCCAGCTATGTTTCTCTGTGGCTTGTGGGATCTTCTGGGGTAAGGGATCGAACTAGAGTGTCTTGCATTGTCAGGCAGATTCTTTACCACTGAGCCACCGGAGAAGCTGTGCCCTACCCCCTTTTCTTGAGTTGACTGGATCTAATAGGTGTGCAGTGCTACCTCACTGTTATTTTAGTTTGTCATTTCCTAATGCTATGTGGTTTTGAGTCTTTTTGATAGGCTTATTTACTATCTTTATATTTTTGTAGGCCAGGTGTTTAGGTGTATACATATTTTATGAGATTGTTCTAGATTTTTTGGTATATTTGGAGAACAATCCTTTATCAGATATCTATTTTATAAATATAGTTTCCTGTGGCTTGTGTTTAAGTTTTGTGAATAAGGTTTTTCACCGTTTCAATTTCTAATTTTTTAAAGTTGATGTTATATGTGTTTTCTATCCTTTTTTGGATAGCCTTTAGTGTGTTGTTGTTGTTGTTAAATTTTATAAGCAGAAGTGAGGTACCGTAGATACAGTTTTAAGCTAAGCTGAGGTGCCACAGATACAGTTTTGCCTTTTGTCTGTTGAGAAGTTTGAGTGAGTTTGGTGTACACTGTAACATTATGTCTACATTCATTTGACTGGATATAGCTTCCAGTTATTTGTCTAATTGGTTTTGGAGATATGATGGGAAGTCAGTTTTTCCAAGGGAAACTGAGGTCCATGAAACATGAACTCTTTTCGATCGGTCGGAATCACTTTCTGCTATTTCTGACAGATTTGACTTGTTTGGATATCTCATATGAGCGGAATCACAGAACGTTTGTCTTTTTTTGGTCTGGTTTATTTCACTTAATCTAATGACCATAAGGTTTGTCCACATTGTCGCATTGTCAGAATTACTGACTTTGAAGGGCCGAATCAGATTCCATTGTGTGTATACCACAGTTTGTTTATGGAATTGGCTGCCATGGACACTTCGATTGCTTCTGTTTGTTTGCCAGTGTGAATCATGCTGTTGTGAGTATGACGGAAGGAGTATCCATTTTTTTCAGCCCCCTTTCCCAATCCTTTTGGGTACATAGCATGAATTGGAATCGAACTATGTATTTCTTCCACGTGTTCGTTTTGGAGTCATTTGTGTAATGTCTTGCAGAGTGGCAGCACCATTTAATGTACTTTTTTGTATGGTGGAATACCGTTCAAGCTTCTGAATATACCTTGCGTTGCATATTCAGTCTCCCACCAACGGACACTTTGAATGAGTTCTACCTTTGAGCTATCGTGAATGTCACTATGAATATTTGTGTACCAGTTTTTGTTTGAATTATTAACAAATACATTACCATATATAAAAGAAGCCACAAGGACCTACTGTACAGTTTAGGAAACTATTAAATATCTTATGATGATGTATAATGCAAGAGAATCTCCAAAGGAATATATGAAAAGCACATAATAACCATGATATTTATTGTGGCAACACTATGAGTTATCATAGCACTACTCAACGTGTATTTATACATGTCACTAAAATATTTACATCTGTAAGGATATTATAAAAAATTATATAAAAAATCAAGAATTCAAACAGAGAATAAATAAACTTCCTGTCATTGCTCGTCATCATTTATACACTCATACTACCTGTAACACTCATTGTATAAGTGCTGGACTAGCAATTGACATTCTTGTAAACCAAGAGATTGTGAAGGTGTAAGGAAATATAGCTTCTTGAATTCCTTAATGAAGGATTCTAGAACTCTATGTCCATGAAGTGAATGAAATTCCGTTTTAGTGAGCCACATTCTTACTAGAGTGATGAGCCTCCACCCCACCCAACGTTAGTTCACAATGAAATCCTGCAGTCCTCTGGCCTCAATGTCTGCTTCCTGCTACCGAGAAAGAAAAGATGAGGAAGTCCTGACAAAACCGATGCTATTTTTCTTTTTCTGATTTGTATTTTATCGCAGGGCCTGGCAAAAGAGGGCCCAACCTGTTTTTAGAGTTCCATCCCAAGGGTTCCTCCGGCATGTTCCCTATGTTGACAAACTGCTGATTATTTTCAACAAAGGACAATGATCTGCACTTGACTAATCTGTTGCTTGAGCTGGAATAGCAGGCATCCCTTGTAGTGCAGTCGTTCATGCGGAAGTAGACATCCCTGAAGCAATAGTATAAGAGGAACACATTTATCATGTAGACATCGCATCCCATGCATTTGTAATAATTTTTCAGTTATACCCATCATCATCGGAGGAACTGACTTGTCCCAGTAATAACGAGAGGACCCAGTAGAACGGTTCCTTGACTTATGAGTACTTCCTATGAGTACCCTTATGAGTCCTTCTTCCAATGTTGTTTCTCCTAGTTTGGTCATGAACAGTAGAAGCTGATGGCAGTGGTCCTTGAAATGTATGTCGATTCCCAGGTGGCGCAGTTGATCAAAGAAATACTCTGCCTACCAGTGCAGGAGGTGGAAGTGATGTGGGGTTTGATCCCTGGTTCAGGAAGATAACAATTCATACACATGTTTTCTGGGAACCAGTTGATACTCATGAGTTTTTTCTTCTGTATCCAGAAAAAACAAATGCTGTTCAAGGACACTGAAAGAACCCTGATTTCGAAAATCAGATCTGTATTGTGAACAATGCTTCGATATCCGTGAGTCGAAGCATAGTATTATGCCTATCATCCTTGTATTTCCCTCAGTGAAATATGTTGAGGAAAACTCTTCATTCGTGGTCTAGAGTCACGAAGAAGCTAAATAGCATTCATCCTTTACGTTGACAACTGTGAATCTAAATCTCCTGTGAATCCTATGTGACAACCACACATACCAACATGAGTTATCAGTATTATATCGATATTTTTAGTCCTATTGTATGTCAACTAAAAAAATCAATATCTAATTGTACATGAAGTCAAGACATAAAGTCAGTGCAAATACAAAATGTTCCATCCTTTGAGAAAGGGAGAAAAACATCTCTGTGCTTAGCCTATCGCATTTTTATGGATTAGATCCTTAAGTAGTTTATTCACCACACCTATGAATGATTCACAAGTCTTCAGAGAAGAAAGGGTCATTTCTCTAAAACAATGAGTAGTTCAACTCTTCTCAAAGCAAAGTCATAAGTGAGTCTAATTTTGCGTGAGCCCATGAAAACTCAGTGTTTTCATTATGCTTGTGCTTATGATGGGAGGAGGTCTGAGAAGGCGCTTCTGAAGGATTATTCATACCAGTCTTTCTCATATGTATGGAGTCTTTAAAGATCGAATCACCGAGGTGTTGCTTCTACACTTGTACTAGGCCGAGCAGACATTCCCTTTCTCCTAAGTGCAGTAGACGTCTGTCTTCTGTCCTCTGGAGTATGTATTGCTTGAGCTCACCACAGCCTAGTAGATGGAAATCGTCAGGATATTTCTGGAAACCCTTTGGATTTCAGTCTGCTCAGGAGGTTACCACTGCTGCAAACCTCTGGATTTTACCACGCACTTTTAACAACCTCAGATGAAGGATGCAAGTCAACACTCGTGACAGCCACGGGCTTCCATGGCCTATCCATGATTGTTGGCTTTGCTTTCATAATCATCCTGTTTCTTATACCAACTAAACTGTCACTGTATTTTTTCATGACCATTTTATCTTTGACGGTTTTTAGATCTATTATGGATTTTCCTATATATCTTTCACTCATCGGTGAGGGTCTTCTGTTAGTAGTAGTTACGACAACTGACTTCCCAGTCAGTTAGCTGTGGCAGAATAGAAAAAAGAATGACCCACTGTATATTATTCGTATTATGTATCAATATATTATTCGTTTTATTGTTTGCAGTCATCCACTTCCAAGTTTCCGAAATAAACTTTCAGAAAAATCACATCCTTTGGAATGTCCGTTTGACTGAATAGGAGCACGGAAATGCTATTCCATCAAATTGTTTACAGTTTCCATTCCATTCCTCCTGTTTGATGTAGATATTGGCCTTTGGTTCTATCACTAGCTTTGCAAGTAAAAAAAATTCATTAGAGCTCATATGGTAATTTTACTGTTGGCAATAAGTTTAGCATAAAATGAACACAGAAGAGGTTACAGTAGACCAAATATGAAAGTCAGTTGAAAAGAAAAACATAGTGTTGAATGTTGACAGTAGGAATATAGTTATGAAGTTCCTTTATTATTATTCTATCCTTCCCGTTTCTTTTGCAGGGGTGTTAATGTACAGATTCCAGTCCTATGGCTGGAGTGAAGAATAGTATCATGATTCTTGAGAGCAACTCTACTAAGTCTTCACGCTCATGTCACTCAAGGTTTTTTAATACCTATTATGTTAGTCGTGTTTGTAGTTTGTGAAGTCACATAAGTTGCATTCACTCAAGCAATAGTATCAAACAGCTATGGCATCAATTCTAGATGTGAATCGATATCGAATGTGAATCCATTTCACTGTGACAAGTGATTATTGCAGATATTCTATTCATGCCAGTAAGAAAGCTGTGCAGAAATAATAATATGTTTATGAAGAAAATAAGATTTGCTAATTTGTTGTATTATTCTCTTTCTTTTCAACAGATTGAATGACAACAGGCTCCACTTTTCATTCACTTGTATGACTATGAGCAGTTTGACCAAGTTGAAGAAGATGACTCGTTTGTAGTCTTCCTCATCAGCTCATTCCATCTACTGGCTTTCAAAATCATTTAGTACAGAGCTCACCGTCTAGGTGTTCATCCAGTGTTTTGTTTGCTTATCATGCAGGATCATTTTCAAAGGAAAAGTATGTGTGTATGAGTTAGAGGCTCTGATCCCAAGAGTCCATGTAGAAGCTTCCCCTGAGAAGTGTATCGTTTTTGCCACCAATGCTACTGAAACGTGTGAATGTGGTATACCACGCATCCAATAA
>NW_017218063.1:0-12124 GCF_001704415.2 Capra hircus | reverse complement strand
CTTTCCCGACCAATCAGGGAAAGGATCGCTCATCTCGAGCTACGAGCCGGAAACGGAGCTCGCTCTGGATGTGGCCGGAACACTCGTGCTTCCTCTTGAGTGGAGACGGGTATGTCGGGAACTTCTCGAGTTGCAGCATGACTGTGAAAGACTCTTTGGAAGTTCCAGAGGTCACGTGTGATTAGCCTCGAGACACCTCAGGGGAAACGGGCCTCATCTCGCCTGGAGGAGAGAACCGCCTGGATTTTACCGAGTTGCGGCGCAGTGCTCTCGACTTACGACGGGGACCTCAGGGACCCGCTCTGGTGACCACAGGAAAGGCCAGTCCCCATGCGAGTTGCTAGAGGGCCTTTCGCTATTCCACTCCCGTCGATGCCAGGGCCTAAGACCTTGTGTGGAGTCGGGCCGGAATCTGAGGATTCCTCTCCAAGGCTGGCATGCATGTTGGGGTACTTCTGGAGTCTCCCAAGGGGAGTCAGTCCTCGTCTCGAGTGGGGGCATGCACGTGCGCTTTCCTCCCGTGGCTGTAGCAGCAGTGTCACGCTTCCCTTCGCGTGATCAAGGGACCTGTGGCTTTCCCTCAAGGCTTTCCCACGAGACTTTCCCACAGGGCCCTCCCACGTGCCACCGTGGTGTGAGTCGATCCTTGGCGTGAAAGTCGAAGCAGTGCAGGGAAAACAGGATCCTCTGGAATGGACTGAGATATCTGGGGACTCTTGGAATGGTGGCACGACCCATGAGTTCTTCTCGCCTTTCCTGTGCAGTGGGCCTCCTCTTGAGAAGCTTCGGAAACGTCGGGAATTCTATCCCGAGGAAGCAGGGAAGGATCCTCATCTTTAGCTTGGAGGCGGAAACGGAGGCTCCTCTGGATGTGGGCGGGACCCATCGTGCTTCCTCTCGGAGTGGAGACTGGGTAGTGTCGGGGAACTTCTTGAGTTGCAGCAAGCGTGTGAAGGACCCTTTGGAAGTTCCAGAGGTTAGGTGTGATTAGCCTCGAGACGCCTCAACGGAAATGGGCCTCATCTCGCCTGGAGGGGAGAACCTCCTGGATTTTCTCGAGTTGCGGCAGGTGCTCTCGACTTACGACACGGACCTCAGGGACCGCTCTGGTGGCCTCAGGAAAGGTCCAGTCCCCATGCGAGTTGCTCTGGGCCTCTCGGGATTCCTCTCCCGTCTGTTGCCGGGCCTAAGACCTTGTGTGGAGTCGGTGCCGGAATCTGAGGATTCCTCTCCAGTGATGACATGGATCTTGGGGTACTTCTGGAGTCTCCCAGGGGAGTCAGTCCTTGTCTCGAGTGGGGGCATGCACGTGCGCTTTCCTCCCAAGCTGTAGCAACAGTGTCGCCCTTCCCTTCCAGTGGATCAAGGGATCTGTGGCCTTTCCCTCGAGGGTTTCCCACGAGGCTTTCTCACGAGGCTTTCCCACAGGGCTGTCCCACGTGCCACCGTGGTGTGAGTTCGATCCTCGGCTTGAAAGTCGACGCAGTGCAGGGAAAACAGGATTTCCTGGAATTGGACTGAGACATCTGGGGGACGCTGGGAATGGTAGGCACGACCCTGGGAGTTCCTCTCGCCTTTCTTGTGGAGAGCGACTGCTCTTGAATTGTGACGGAATGCCCGGAATTCTTTCCCGACCATTCAGGGGAAAGGATACCTCCTCTCCGAGCTATGAGAGGCAGAAACGGGGCTTCCTCTGGATGTGGGCGGTGACTCTCGTGCTTCCTCTCGAGTGGAGACGGGTATGTCAGGGAACTTCTTGAGTTGCAGCAAAGGTGTGAAAGGACCCTTTGGAAGTTCCAGATGGTTAGATGTGATTAGCCTCGAGACGCCTCAGCGGAAATGGGGCCTCATCTCGCCTGGAAGGGAGAACCTCCTGGATTTTCTCGAGTTGCTGGCAGGTGCTCTTGACTTTACGACGGGGACCTCAGGGACATTCTCTGGTGACCTCAGGAAAGTGCTAGTCCCCTTGCGAGTTGCTCGGTGGGCCTCTCAGGGATTCCTCTCCCGTCGATGCCGGGGCCTAAGACCTTGTGTGGAGTCGGTGCCGGAACCTGAGGATTCCTCTCCAGTGCTGACATGGATCTTGGGGTACTTCTGGAGTCTCCCCAGGGGAGTCAGTCCTCGTCTCGAGTGGGGGCATGCACGTGCTGCTTTCCTCCCGAGCTGTAACAGCAGTGTCAGGCTTCCCTTCGCGTGGATCAAGGGATCTGTAGGCTTTCCCTCGAGGGTTTCCCACGGAGGACTTTCCCACGAGGCTTTCCCACAGGGCTGTCCCACGTGCCAGCGTGGTGTGAGTCGATCCTCGGCTTGAAAGTTGAGGCAGTGCAGGGAAAACACGGTTTCCCTGGAATGGACTGAGACATCTGGGGGACTCATGGGAATGGTGGCACGACCCTGGAGATCCTCTCGCCTTTCCTGTGGAGACGCCTCCTCTTGAGATGCGAACGGGAACGCCGTGAATTCTTTCCCGACCACGCAGTGGTAAGGATCCCTCCTCTCGAGCTATGCGGCGGAAACGGGGCTCCTCTGGATGTGGGCGGGACTCTCGGGCTTCCTCTCGAGTGGAGACGGGTAAGTCGGGGAACTTCTTGAGTTGCAGCAAGGGTGTGAAGGACCCTTTGGACAGTTCCAGAGGTTAGGTGTGATTAGCCTCGAGATGCCTCAGCATGGAAATGGGCCTCATCCTCGCTTGGAGGGGAGAACCTCCTGGATATTCTCGAGTTGCGGTCAGGTGCTCTCGACTTAAGACGGGGTACCTCAGGGACCCGCTCTGGATGGCCTCAGGAAATGGCCAGTCCCCATGCGAGTTGCTCGCGGACCTCTCCGGATTCCTCTCCCATCGATGCCGGGGCTAAGACCTTAGTCGTGGAGTGGTGCCAGAAACCTGAGGATTCCTCTCCAGTGCTGACATGGATCTTGGTGGTACTGTCTGGAGTCTCCCCAGGGGAGTCAGTGCCTCGTCTCGAGTTGAGGGGCATGCACGTGCGATTTCCTCCCGAGCTGTAGCAGCAGTGTCGCGCTTCCCTTCGCGTGGATCAAGGGTATCTGTGGCTTTCCCTCGAGGCTCTCCACGAGGCTTTCCGCGAGGCTTTGCCACAGGGCTGTCCCACGTGCCACCAGTGGTGTGAGTCGATCCTCGGCTTGAAAGTCGAGTCAGTGCAGGGAAACAGGTTTCCCTGGAATGGACGAGACATCTCTGGGGGACTCTGGTGAATGGTGGTACTGTACCCTGGAGTTCCTCTCGACTTTCCTGTTGAGAACGACTCATCTTGAGATGCGACGGGAACAGCCGGGAATTCTTGTCCCGACCATCGCAGGTAAAGGATCCTCTCCTCTCGAGCTATGAGGCGGAAACGGGGCTCCTCTGGATGGGGCGGGAACTCATCGTGCTTCCCTCTCGAGTGGAGACGGGTATGTCGGGGAACTTCTTGAATTTGCTAGCAAGGGTGTGAAGGACCCTTTGGAAGTTCCAGAGGTTTAAGTGTGCTTAGCCTTGAGATGTGTCAGAGGAAATAGGCTTCATTTGCCTGGAGGGGAGGAAGCGCACATGCATGCCCCACTGACGAGCATGATCCCTGGGGAGACTCAGAAGTCCCCAGAATCCATGTCAGCACAGGAGAGGCATCCTCAGGTTCGGACGGCCCACACAAGATCTTAGGCCTGGCATCGACGGGAGGGGAAGGCCGAGAGGCCCCGAGCAACTCCATGGGGACTGGCCTTTCCTGAAGGCCACCAGAGCGGGTCCCTGAGGTCCCCATCGTAAGCCAAGAGCACCTGCCGCAACTCGAGGAAGTACAGGAGGTTCTCCCCTCCAGGCGAGATGAGGCCATTTCCGCTGAGGCGTCTTGAGGCTAATCACATCTAAGATCTGGAACTTCCAAAGGGTCCTTCACAGCCCTTGCTGCAACTCCTGAAGTTGCCCGACATACCCGTCTCCATTCGAGAGGAAGCAGCGAGAGTCCTGCCCACAACCAGAGGAGCCCCCATTTCCGGCTCCTAGCTCGAGAGGAGGAATCCTTTCCCTGAGTGGGGGGGAAATAATTCCCGGCGTTCCTGTCGCTACTCAAGAGGAGCGCTCTGACAGGAAAGTCGAGAGGAACCCCAGGTCGTGCCACCATTCCAGAGTCCCCAGAAATCTCAGTCCATTCCAGGGAAACCTGTTTTCCCTGCACTGCCTCTACTTTCAAGCCGAGGATCGACTCACACCACGGTGGTACGTGGGACAGCCCTGTGGGAAAGCCTCGAGGGAAAGCCACAGATCCCTTGATCCACGGGAAGGGCAGCGCTACACTGCAGCTACTGCTCGGGAGGAAAGCGAACGTGCATGCCCCCACTCGAGACGAGGACTGACTCCCCTGGGGAGACTCCAGAAGTACCCCAAGATCCATTTCAGCACTGGAGAGGAATTCTCAGCTTCAGGAACCGCGTCCACACAATGTCTTAGGCCCCGGCAACGACTGGAGAGGAATCCCGAGAGGCCACAGAAAACTCGCATGGGGACTGGCCTTTCCTGAGGCCACCAGAGCGGGTCCCTGAGGTCCCCGTCGTAAGTCGAGAGCACCTGCCGCAATACGAGAAAATTCAGGAGGTTCTCCACTCCAGGCGAGATGAGGCCCATTTCCGCTGAGGCGTCTCGAGGCTAATCACACCTAACCTCTGGAACTTCCAAAGGGTCCTTCACACCCTTGCTGCAATTCAAGAAGTTCCCCGACATACCCGTCTCCACTCGAGAGGAAGCACGAGAGTCCCGCCCCACATCCAGGGGAGCCCCGTTTCCGCCTCCTAGCTCGAGAGGAGAGATCCTTTCCCGGCGTGGTCGGGAAAGAATTCCCGGCGTTCCCGTCGCATCTCAAGAGGAGGCGCTCTCCACAGGAAAGGCGAGAGGAACTCCAGGGTCGTGCCACCATTCCCAGAGTCCCCCAGATGTCTGCGTCCATTCCAGGGAAACCTGTTTTCCCTGCACTGCCTCGACTTTCAAGCCGAGGATCGACACACACCACGGTGCAACGTAGGACAGCCCTGTGGGAAAGCCTCGAGGGCAAAGCCTCGTGGGAAAGCCTCGAGGGAATGCCACAGATCCCTTGATCCACCGATGGGAAGCCTGACACTGCTGTTACAGCTCGGGAGGAAAGCGCACGTGCATGCCCCCACTCGAGACGAGGACTGACTCCCCTGGGGAGACTCCAGAAGTACCCCAAGATCCATGTCAGCACTGGAGAGGAATCCTCAGGTTCCGGCACCGACTCCACACAAGGTCTTAGGCCCCGGCATCGACGGGAGAGGAATCCCGAGAGGCCCCGAGCAACTCGCAAGGGGACTAGCCTTTCCTGAGGTCACCAGAGAATGTCCCTGAGGTCCCCGTCGTAAGTCAAGAGCACCTGCCACAACTCGAGAAAATCCAGGAGGTTCTCCCCTCCAGGCGAGATGAGGCCCATTTCCGCTGAGGCGTCTTGAGTCTAATCACATCTAAGATCTGGAACTTCCAAAGGGTCCTTCACACGTTTGCTGCAACTCAAGAAGTTCCCTGACATACCCGTCTCCACTCGAGAGGAAGCACGCAGAGTCCCGGCCACATCCAGAGGAGCCCCGTTTCTGCCTCCTAGCTCAAGAGGAGGTATCCTTTCCCTGAATGGTCGGGAAAGAATTCCGGGCATTCCCGTCACAATTCAAGAGCAGTCGCTCTCCACAAGAAAGGCGAGAGGAACTCCAGGGTCGTGCCTCCATTCCCAGCGTCCCCCAGATGTCTCAGTCCATTCCAAGGAAACCTGTTTTCCCTGCACTGCGTCCACTTTCAAGCCGAGGATCGACTCACACCACGGTGGCACGTGGGACAGCCCTGTGGGAAAGCCTCGTGAGAAAGCCTCGTGGGAAACCCTCGAGGGAAAGGCACAGATCCCTTGATCCACTGGAAGGGAAGGGCGACACTGTTGCTACAGCTTGGGAGGAAAGCGCACGTGCATGCCCCCACTCGAGACAAGGACTGACTCCCCTGGGGAGACTTCAGAAGTACCCCAAGATCCATGTCAGCACTGGAGAGGAATCCTCAGCTTCCGGCACCGACTCCACACAAGGTCTTAGGGCCCAGAATCGACGGGAGAGGAATCCCGAGAGGACCCCAGAGCAACTCGCAGGGGGACTGGCCTTTCCTGAGGCCGACCAGAGCGGGTCCCTGAGGTCCCCGTCTGTAAGTCGAAGAGCACCTGCCGCAACTCGAGAAAATCCAGGAGGTTCTCCCCTCCAGGCGAGATGAGGCCCATTTCAGCTGAGGCGTCTCGAGGCTAATCACACCTAACCTCTGGAACTTCCAAAGGGTCCTTCACACCGCTTGCTGCAACTCAAGAAGTTCCCCGATATACCCGTCTCCACTCGGAGAGGAAGCACGAGAGTCCCGCCCACATCCAGAGGAGCCCCGGTTTCCGCCTCATAGCTGGAGAGGAGGGATCCTTTCCCTGCATGGTCTGGAATGAATTCCCGGCGTTCCCGTCGCATCTCAAGATGAGGTGCTCTCCACAGGAAAGGCGAGAGAAACCCCAGTGTCGTGCCACAATTCCAAGGGACCCCCATATGTCTCAGTCCATTCCAGAGGAACTTGTTTTCCCTGCACTGCCTCTTCTTCCACGCCGAGGATCCTCTCACTCCACCATGGCATGTCCCACGTGGGACAGCCCTGGTGGGAAAGCCTCTTCGGAAAGCCTCGAGGGAAAGCCACAGATCCCTTGATACCCGCGACGGGAAGTGTGACACTGCTGTTACAGTTCGTGAGGAAAGCTCACGTGCATGCCCCCACACGAGATGAGCACTGACTCCCCAGGAGAGACTCCAGAAGTACCCCAAGATCCATGTCAGCACTGGAGAGGAAACCTCAGGTTCCAGCCCGACTCCACACAAGGTCTTAGGCCCCGACATCGACGGGAGAGGAATCCCGAAAGGCCCCCTTGCAACTCCCATGGGCACTGGCCTTTCCTGAGGCCACCAGAGCGGGTCCCTGTGGTCCCCGTCGTAACTCGAGAGACCCTGCCAACTCTAGAAAATCCAGGAGGTTCTCCCCTCCAGGCGAGATGAGGCCCATTTCCGCTGAGGCGTCTCGAGGCTAATCACTCCTAACCTCTGGAACTTCCAAAGGGTCCTTCACACCCTTGCTGCAACTCAAGAAGTTCCCCGACATACCTGTCTCCACTCGAGTGGAAGCTCGAGAGTCCCGCCCACATCCAGAGGAGCCCCGTTTCCGCCACCTAGCTTGAAAGGAGGGATCCATTCCCTGCGTGGTCGGCAAAGAATTCCCGGCTTTCCCATCGCATCTCAAGAGGAGGCGCTCTCCACAGGAAAGGCGAGGGGAACTCCAAGGTCGTGCCACCATTCTCAGAGTCTCCCAGATATCTCAGTCCATTCCCGGGGAAACCTGTTTTCCCTGCACTGCCTCGACTTTCAAGACGAGGATCGACTCACACCACGGTGGCACGTGAGACAGCCCTGTGGGACAGCCTCGTGGGAAAGCCTCGTGGAAAGCCTCGAGGGAAAGCCACAGATCCCTTGATCCAAGCGAAGGGAAGCGTAACACTGCTGCTACAGCTTGAGAGGAAAGCGCACGTGCAGGCCCCCCACTCGAGACGAGGACTGACTCCCCTGGGGAGACTCCAGAAGTACCCCAAGTTCCATGTCAGCACTGGAGAGGCATCCTCAGGTTCCGGCACCGATCACACACAAGGACTTAGGCCCCGGCATCAACAGGGGAGGAATCCCGAGAGGCCCCCGTGCGACTCACATGGGGACTGTCTTTCTTGAAGCCACCAGAGAGGGTCCCAGAGGTCCCCGTTGTAAGTCAAGAGCACCTGCCGCAACTCGAGAAAATCCAGGAGGGTCTCCCCTCCAGGCGAGATGAGGCCCATTTCCCCTGAGGCGTCTCGAGGCTAATCACACCTAACTTCTGGAACTTCTAAAGGGTCCTTCACACCCTTGCTGCAACTCAAGAAGTTCCCCGATATACCCGTCTCCACTGGAGAGGAAGCACGAGAGTCCCGCCCACATCCAGAGGAGCCCCGTTTCTGCCTCATAGCTGGAGAGGAGGGATCCTTTCCCTGCGTGGTCTGGAAAGAATTCCCGGCGTTCCCGTCGCATCTCAAGATGAGGTGCTCTCCACAGGAAAGGCGAGAGGAACTCGAGGGTCGTGCCACCATTTCCCAGAGTCCCCCAGATGTCTCAGTCCATTCCAGGGAAACCTGGTTTCCCTGCACTGCCTCGACTTTCAAGCCGAGGATCGACTCACACCACGGTGGCACGTGGGACAGCCCTGTGGGAAAGCCTCGTGGGAAAGCCTCGTGGGAAAGCCTCGTGGGAAAGCCTCGAGGGAAAGCCACTGATCCCATGATCCACGCGACGGGAAGGGTGACACTGCTGCTACAACGCGGGAGGAAAGCGAACGTGCATGCCCCACTCGAGACGAGGACTGACTCCCCTGGGGAGACTCCAGAAGTACCCCAAGACTCATGTCAGCACTGGAGAGGAATCCTCAGGTTCTGGCCCGACTCCACACAAGGTCTTAGGGCCCGGCATCGACGGGAGAGGAATCCCGAGAGGCCCCAAGCAACTCACAGGGGCACTGGCCGTTCCTGAGGCCACCAGAGCGGGTCCCTGAGGTCCCCATCATAAGTCAAGAGCACGTGCCGCAACTCGAGAAAATCCAGGAGGTTCTCCCCTCCAGGCGAGATGAGGCGCATTTCCGCTGAGGTGTCTCGAGGCTAATCACACCTAACCTCTGGAACTTCTAAAGGGTTCTTCACACCCTTGCTGCAACTCAAGAAGTTCCCCGACATACACTTCTGCACTCGAGAGGAAGCACGAGAGGCCCGCCCACATCCAGAGGAGCCCCGCTTCCACCTCATAGCTCGAGAGGAGGGATCCTTTCCCTGAGTGGTCGGGAATGAATTCCCGGACTTGCCATAGCAGCTCAAGAGGGGGCGCTCTCCACAGGAAAGGCGAGAGGAACTCCAGGGTCGTTCCACCATTCCCAGAGTCCCCCAGATGTCTCAGTTCACTCCAGGGAAACCTGTTTTCCCTGCACTGCCTCGACTTTCAAGCCGAGGATCGACTCACACCACGGTGGCACGTGGGACAGCCCTGTGGGAAAGCCTCGTGGGAAAGCCTCGTGGGAATGCCTCGAGGGAAAGCCACAGGTCCCTTGATCCACACGAAGGGAAGCGTGACACTGCTGCTACAGCTCGGGAGGAAAGCGCACGTGCATGCCCCCACTCGAGACGAAGACTGACTCCCCTGGGGAGACTCCAGAAGTACCGCAGGATCCATATCAGCACTGGAGAGGAATCCTCAGCTTCCGGAACCGCCTCCACACAAGGTCTTAGGGCCCGGAATCGTCGGGAGAGGAATCCCGAGAGGACCCCAAGCAACTCGCAGGGGGACTGGCCTTTCCTGAGGCTGCCAGAGCGGGTCCCTGAGGTCCCCGTCTTAAGTCAAGAGCACCTGCCGCAACTCGAGAAAATTCAGGAGGTTCTCCGCTCCAGGCGAGATGAGGCCCATTTCAGCTGAGGCTTCTCGAGGCTAATCACACCTAACCTCTGGAACTTCCAAAGGGTCCTTCAGACCCTTGCTGCAACTCAAGAAGTTCCCCGATATACCCGTTTCCACTGGAGAGGAAGCACGAGAGTCCCGCCCACATCCAGAGGAGCCCCGTTTGCGCCTCATAGCTGGAGAGGAGGGATCCTTTCCCTGCGTGGTCTGGAAAGAATTCCCGGCGTTCCCGTCGCATCTCAAGATGAGGTGCTCTCCACAGGAAAGGCGAGAGGAACTCCAGGGTCGTGCACCATTCCCAGAGTCCCCCAGATGTCTCAGTCCATTCCAGGGAAACCTGTTTTCCCTGCACTGCCTCGACTTTCAAGCCGAGGATCGACTCACACCACGGTGGCACGTGGGACAGCCCTGTGGGAAAGCCTCGTGGGAAAGCATCATGGGAAAGCCTCGTGGGAAAGCCTCGAGGGAAAGCCACTGATCCCATGATCCACGCGACGGGAGGGTGACACTGCTGCTACAAAGTGGGAGGAAAGCGCACGTGCATGCCCCCACTGAGTGGATGACTGACTCCCCTGGGGAGATTCCAGAAGTACCCTAAGATCCATGTCAGCACTGGAGAGGAATCCTCAGGTTCCAGCACCGACTCCACACAAGGTCTTAGGCCCTGGCATCGAAGGGAGAGGAATCCCAAGAGGCCCCCGAGCTACTCGCATGGGGACCGGCCTTTCCTGAGGCCACCAGAGTGGGTCCCTGAGGTCCCCGTCTTAAGTCGAGAGCACCTGCAGCAACTCGAGAACATCCAGGTGGTTCTCCCCTCCAGGGGAGATGAGGCCCATTTCCGTTGAGGCGTCTCGAGGCTAATCACACCTAACCTCTGGAACTTCCAAAGCGTCCTTCACACGCTTGCTGCAACTCAAGAAGTTCCCCGACATACCAGTCTCCACTCGAGAGGAAGCACGAGGGTCCCGCCCACATCCAGAGGAGCCTGGTTTCCACCTCGTAGCTTGAGATTAGGGGATTCTTTTCCTGCTTCGTCTGGAAAGATTTCCCGGCTTTCCCGTCGCATCTCAAGAAGAGGCGCTCTCAATAGGAAAGGCGAGAGAAACCCCAGTGTCGTGCCACAATTCCAAGGGACCCCCATATGTCTCAGTCCATTCCAGAGGAACTTGTTTTCCCTGCACTGCCTCTTCTTTCACGCCGAGGATCCTCTCACTCCACCATGGCATGTCCCACGTGGGACAGCCCTGTGGGAAAGCCTCGTCGGAAAGCCTCGAAGGAAAGCCACAGATCCCTTGATCCCCGCGACGGGAAGTGTGACACTGCTGCTACAGTTCGTGAGGAAAGCTCACGTGCATGCCCCCACACGAGATGAGCACTGACTCCCCAGGAGAGACTCCAGAAGTACCCCAAGATCCATGTCAGCACTGGAGAGGAAACCTCAGGTTCCAGCCCCGACTCCACACAAGGTCTTAGGCCCCGACATCGACGGGAGAGGAATCCGAAAGGCCGCCTTGCAACTCCCATGGGCACTGGCCTTTCCTGAGGCCACCAGAGCGGGTCCCTGTGGTCCCCGTCGTAACTCGAGAGACCCTGCCCAACTCTAGAAAATCCAGGAGGTTCTCCGCTCCAGGCGAGATGAGGCCCATTTCCTCTGAGGCGTCTAGAGTCTCATCACACCTAAACTCTGAAATTCAAAAGGGTCCTTGCTGCAACTCAAGAAGTTCCCCGACATACCCGTCTCCACTCGAGAGGAAGCACGAGGGTCCCGCCCACATCCAGAGGAACCCCGTTTCCGCCTGGTAGCTCGAGATGAGGGATCCTATCCTCTTAGTCAAGAAAGATTTTCAGCGTTCCCGTGGCCTCTCAAGAGCAAGGGCTCTCAATAGGAAAGGCGAGAGGAACTCCAGGGTCGTGCCACCATTCAAGAGTCCCCCAGATATCTCAGTCCATTCAGAGGAACCTGTTTTCCCACAATGCCTCGACTTTCACGCCGAGGATCCACTCACACCATGGTGGCACGTGGGACAGCCTTTGGGAAAGCCTCGTGGGAAAGCCACAGATCCCTTGATCCCCGCGAAGGAAGCGTGACACATCTGCTACACTGTCCCTGAGGTCACGGTCGTACGTTGAGAGCACCTGCCGCAACTCGAGAAATCCAGGAGGTTCTCTGCTCCAGTCGAGATGAGGCCCATTTTCTCTGTGGCGTCTCGAGAGTAATCACACCTAAACTCTGGAACTTCCAAGGGGTCCTACACACCCTTGCCACAACTCAGGAGTTCCCCAATATACCCGTCTCCACTCCAGAGGAAGCACGAGGGTCCGGCCTCCTCCAGAGGAGCTCCGTTTCGCCTCCAATCTCGAGATGAGGATCCTTCCCTGCTTCTCGGGAAAGAATTCCCAACGTTTCCGACGCATCTCAAGAGGAGGTGCGCTGCACAGGAAAGGCGAGGAGGAACTCATGGTCGTGGCACCATTCCAAGTGCCCCCAGATGTCTCCGTCCATTCCAGAGGATCCTGTTTTCCCTGCACTGCTTCGACTTTCATGCCGAGGATCGGCTCACCCCACAGTGCACGTGGGAGAGCCTGTGGGAAAGCCTCGTGG
>NW_017218062.1:0-22615 GCF_001704415.2 Capra hircus | reverse complement strand
GTGCCAGCATTTGTTCCTTTCATGGCTTATTTTGAGTCACCGTTCTTGGTCATTCCTATTTTTCTTCCCTGTGGGAAAGAAAGTCAGATATCATAACCAAAAAAATATAACAAACTAAGTAATGAGCACTTTGACACTGATTTTTTAATATAGGAAATGACAGAGTAAACGTATGCAAAATAAATTGTATAATAGGTTGTCTTGTACAAAGAGACACACAGAGTCTGAAAACACCAAATGCATTGCAAGGAAATATATAAACATAGAATAGACTTTAGAGAATAACCCAGAACAGAAGTGAGAAGTATCCAAATTCTCTGAAGACAAAAATACACAGGCCATCAATGTGCATAGTGTGAAAAACCAAAGAAATGGAAAGTAAGATGATTGTTACACATACACATACATGATAGATGATAGATATAAAGAAAAATATTGCCAAATACACTGAGTGAGCAAGAGTCTTAGAAACAAGGCATATAGAATTCGAAACATAGAACAAAATAGGAATTGTTAGAATTTTCAAAAATGAAGGGTTAGAGATAATTTGTCTCTAATATTCATTGTTTTTCTCTGAAGCAAATAATTACTGATCTAAAAAGTGTGGAGGAAAACTTCTGAAATCTCCCCATTTGAGTCACAGCTCTGCTATTTTATGAATATGCTCTCCAGGAAATTCTATTTACAATCCCTAATAAGCAAGCTCTACCCTATATGACATGAATAGTTCATATGCTTTAGTGTAATTTTATTACAAGAAGACATATTACATATTACATATTCACATATTACAAGAGTATGTGAGTTAAGCCACTAATGCAATCCAGTGACCTTCCCTAAAGTCAATTATGTTGAATTTATCAGTGTCTTTACACTATTAACTTGCAAAGACGAAGAAACACAGTTATGAGAATTTGTACCTCTAAATGGTCAGTTTTGAGGTCTTCAAAACAGGTGCAGTCACTTATTTTGGAGATTGAATCTAAATAAGTTGCTTAAAAACAAACAAATAAACAACAAAACCATCCAATGACAATACTGATCTCCCTTAAGTATCCTAGCAAGAAAATTAAACTTACTTCTAAGAATCCTTCACCTTGATAGAACCTCTCAGGCAATTATTGCACAGTGCAGTTTAGAGGGAATAAGTGGCTTATTTTCTTTGGCATCCGTAGTAATAATCAGTTGTATTTTCAATTTTGGCCAAGACAAAACTCTCATGTGTTTTGCATAGAGAATGATAATTATTTCCAGAATTATAGCAAAAGAAAGAAACTGATCTTGCTCGTCACATTTGTTAGCATTTTGGTATCCACCCATGCATTTTGGTGATAAAATTAAAACCCTGAGTGTTATGATGCACCAAAATTGACATTGACCTTACCTGCCTAAATTTCCTCTATTGTTCAGTAAAGTGTAAAACAACTGTGTTTTTGAGAGATCCAACATCTCCAGGGGAAAAAAGACAGCACATGAACGGCCTCACTTTGCTTGATGTAACTCTACATTGTCACCGTTTTTTCTTGTGTATTTATGTTACAAGAAAACCCAACAATCTCCAGGCAGACACCACACTTAAACTGGTCTCACTCCCTTTCATATTTCTGTTCTTAATCAAAAAGAGGATAAAGGGATTTATATCTGCAAAGAGACAAAGCTGGAAGGTATTCTATAATTTAGAATAAATGTCAGTTTATACATGAAAAACTGCTTTTGTTCACTGCTAAAGCCAAGTAGCTCTGGATTTCCTCAACTTTAAAATTTAATTTTCTTTCTTCCCCCCACAGCAAAGTACTAGCTCTGGATTTCCTCAACTTTTAAATTTAATTTTCTTTTTTCCCCTAAACAGCACAGTACTACTTTCCAGAAAGAATGACAATCCAGCTGTGGACATTCTTGGGGATTTTGATGAGAAGTTCAATCATGATCACAGATCCTGGACAAGCAGTGGAGGAACCCCATGTGTGCAATTTGTTGGCTCCCTTTTTCCTGTAATCTCATGGCTCAAGTCTCTTCAAATAAATAGCTTGCTTACTCTACACATACTTCTGGAGTTCTTCCCAGGCAACTTCCCATCATTATATTAGCGAGGGAGACAGGTCCCTGGAGAGAGAAGAGCCACGGAGACATGTGCTTCTGTTGCTGCTGGAAGACCGTCAATTGCAAAACAGCTTCTAAACACTCATGCGCAAAATTGTCAGTGTTATTTAGATATTATCTTAAAAGATTTATATTTGAAATTAGTTCATTAAAATTTTTATTAGTTAAACTCAGTTTTGAACATAGTATGGAGTCATGCATATATCTGGAAATACATGCTTGAAGTTTATACACAATTAATGAAGATCCAAGAATAGATCTATAGACTTCTGGGTAATAGGAAATGCTGGGGAAGAAGTGGAGTCTAGCATAAAAGGGGAGAGGCTATTGCAAATTCATGAACTTTTCTATGAAGTGGCTAAAAATAAAGTTTTCATATCAGGAAAGATTTATTGCTACACATATAGCATTGTTATTACTTCTTGAAGAACTGGCATTTTTTTATAGTTGCTTTTAAAACACATGATGTATATTCTGCTTTGTGTGACATGATCCTCTGGGTGCAGTATTTTTACAATGGATATAAGTATATGTATAGAATAATACTTGCATGTAGTATACATGCATAATCATAATACAATTTGATAATAAAGTTCATATAGTGAAGTTGTCTATCCAAAAATTCCACCTAGTAAATTTGAAGATCTAATTATTTTTATTGAAAGAGTCATGAATTGGGCAGCATTCCAATACCAGCTATACAAAACAGGAGGAATTTCTAGGCAGAAGGGGAAAGAGTGGAATGTTTCAGGCTTAGGTCACCTGCATGTGAGGGATGGTCTGGGTCTACATGACAGATTACCTCACTGGTGCTGACTAGAAAATTGCAGCCTGATTAAGACTACATTCCTTGGAGAGGTTGTATTTAAATTGGGGACTTGGTCTTGTTTTGCTGAAGTGGTCTGAGAACAGCTGCCTCTATTTGGGGTCTTTTGTTTCTTTTTTAAGACCGAGTAAGAGTCTCAGTTCAGTTCAGTCGCTCAGTCGTGTCCTACTCTGCGACCCCCTGAACCGCAGCATACCAGGCCTCCCTGTCCCATCTCCAATTCCCGGAGTCCACCCAAACTCATGTCCATTGAGTCGGTGATGCCATCCAACCATCTCATCCTCTGTCGTCCCCTTCTCCTCCTGCCTTCAATCTTTCCCAACATCAGGGTCTTTTCAAATAAGTCAGCTCATCGCATCAAGTGGCAAAAATATTAGAGTTTCAGCTTCAACATCAGTCTTTCCAATGAACACCCAGGACTGATTTCCTTTAGGATGGACTGGTTCATAGCACCAAATATGATTCTCCATATTCTTACTCTTATCTTTCACAATATTCATCTTATGTTCAATCAGTACGCACCCAGCAGTTTCCAAATATTTTTTCCTTTCATTAAATTCATGGAAATTACACTGCATCTACTTTTCAAAGTCCAACCTAAATCTCATCTTTCACAAATGTGTCTTTCATGTGCTAATTAATAAAAATATGAGAAAAGGGGATCTTTTAGGGAATTCAAGTACTCTATTATAAGAAAGTATGTTAGGAAATGACAAGAAATACACTTGGAAGATTTAAAAAAGGACCGTATCACAAAGGGACTGATGTATATTATGCTAAGGAGGTGGGACTTCCTACGATCCCAAGGAGAGTATTTCATATTCGATAAGGTCATGGGACTCCAGATTCTGACTAACTTAAGTTCTAATTCCCAGGGCAAGTTGTCGAACTTCTAGAAGGTAAAGATTTCTAAACTATAGTGAGTGAAAGAACAGTTTCAAGTTCCTAGGGTGGAAGGCGATAAGCGAGGTACCACACGTGACGTACTTGAGTACCTGGCACCTAGCAAAACTCAGTGCATGTTTACCCACTGATATATTAATGGTGAGGTTACTCATGGGATGTGGTTAAAACACAACAGTATTTTTATTCCTTTATTCATCTTGCTTGTACCATGTAGCATTCTTTCCTTGGTCCTGGTTTAAAGCTTCAGAGTGTGCTATAATCTTTTTGGTCATTTACAAATGGTAAAAGTGTCCACTTATAGTAATAAAGTATTTTCACATTAGTAATTAAAATGTCCAGTGTCAAGTGACACTTAATTTACATGTAAAGATTCTGTGTTTCCTGAGCTTCAGCCTATTCCCATCTGAGACCTTGCAGTGGGGATTTGGGTGAGCTGAGTCCCTGCCTTTCATCTTGTGCATCTTCCCCTGTGCCTCTAGCTTGATAAGCGCAATTTCAGAACTTGCCAGGGCAAACGTGTGCAGAGGGAAAAGGAGAGGTTATGCAGGAAATTTTAGTTGACTAAATAGATGAAACAAAATTGGCATGATATTGATAATTTTAAAGTGCTTGTTAACATACGTGGGTTTATTTTAAATTATTCTATATCCATTTTCCATTATTTGAAAGTTTTACAGATTAAGAGCACTAATTCTTTGTTCACCATGTTTCTGATTTCTGGCCTCATTTTATTTTTTTTTTAGCCAAAATGCTCTTATGCTTTTAAACTTCTGAAATGTATTCATTTATAATTCAATATATGGTCAATGTTTTATAAATGTCCTGTGTGTGCCTGAAAAATTTTTGTATGTCTTTACACCTTCAGTGGTTTCACTATATTTATTTTGTAATTTTTGAGGTGCTCCTTATGTTTTCTATATCCTTATTCATTTATGTTTGTATATCTTTTCTACCAATTTTCCATCTAATTCTGGCTGTGAATTTGCCTATTTCCTTTCTTATTTGTTAGGTTTTGCTTTATATTTTGAAGTTATTTGATAGAAAGCATATTAATTTAAGATTATTATAGCTTTCAAGTTAACTAAACAGTTTACATTATGCAATGTCTCTCCTTATTCCTAATAATAGTTCTTCCCTTAAAGGCTATCGTTTCTGATACTAGTAAGATCATGCCAGCCTTCTTTTTGGCTAATATTCACATGGTATGTCTTTTTTGTATGCTTTACAGTAAATCTTCTTATAGACTTATCTTATTTTTTTAAATTACTCTACTACATATAAACAGAATATGTGGAAAGTATTAATGTTTTATCCTAATGTGGACATAAGGATATCATTTTCAATAGCTTTAAAAAATTTATTGTATACTTAAAATTATAAGACTTTAAATGATTTGGGTAATCTTATTGCTTAGTAAGCATTGACCTGTCCTAATCAATCAGTGAAGTAATTTGATTTGAATATAACCAGTTTTAATTATTAATGTCAATAAAATTTTATCTTATGAACAGAATATAGAAAGTTTACTTAGACACCACTTGTTAACCTTATCAATGCCTCTGACTAAATCATATACTTTCTTCTCCAATATAGTTGCTTTTCTTTACTAATTTATTCAACTTCATAATAGCCAGAATGTATCTTTGTTAAAATGATCTAGGAATTAATCTCTATTAAAAGAATTAAATTTTTGGCAGCAGCACACAGCATCTGGGAAATTAGTTCCCCAAACAGAGATCAAACCATGTGTCCTGCTTTGGAAGCAGGCAGTCTTAACCACTGGACCACCAGGGAAGTCCCTATTTAAGAAAAAAAACAGATTATAGTGATAGCATGTTGCAAGTATATCTAAGCAGGTTCTAGAGTTAAAGCCAATAAGCTATTGATAATATTTTATAAACAAATAACTATGTGGAAATGGGTAAAAGAAGGTCAATATTTTTATACTGAACATATTACCAAAATTTTAAACTACGTTATTGCTGCTGCTGCTAAGTCGCTTCAATCCTGTCCAACTCTGTGCGACCCCATAGATGGCAGCCCACCAGGCTCCCCCGTCCCTGGGATTCTCCAGGCAAGAATATTGGAGTGGGTTGCCATTTCCTTCTCTAGTGCATGAAAGTGAAAAGTGAAAGTGAAGTCGCTCAGTCGTGTCCGATTCCTAGCGACCCCAAGGACTGTAGCCTGCCCGGCTCCTTCATTCATGGGATTTTCCAGGCAAGAGTACTGGAGTGGGGTGCCATTGCCTTCTCTGAAAGTATCTTATTAGAATAGATAAAACTTTATATTCAATATGAAGAGAATTATTTTCTAAAATTATGATATCCATAAAAATGAATAACACATAGGAGGCCAAACACATGTTTTGGTAAAGAAATCTATATATTGTGACAAATATAGATATTCAGATTAAATGACAATACTTAAAATTCTAATGCATATTTGCTTAGATTCCAGATAGAGAGTTAAAGAATTGATCAAAAGAGATTGAGAGCCATTACGTGAGGACAGTTCAGTTCAGTTCAGTCGCTCAAACGTGTCTGACTCTTTGCAACCCCATGAATCACAGCACGCCAGGCCTCCCTTTCCATCACTAACTCCCGGAGTTCACTCAGACTCACATCCATCGAGTCACTGATGCCATCCAGCCATCTCATCCTCTGTCCCCTTCTCCTCCTACCTCTAATCCCTCCCAGCATCAGAGATTTTTCCAATGAGTCAGCTCTTCGCATGAGGACAAGAGACATATAAATGAGAAATATTCAGTCTCATGGCTCATATCTCTTGGAAGCTTTCTCTGTGGGTGGGAGAGATCAGAAAAATCCCTGGATGTACTTAGTCCCAGATGCCTCTAGTAAATGAACAAGAATCAATAATCATCTGAAAGAAAAACTGTTAGGTAATTGTTGATTTTCCAGTGGACCTTTATGCTTGTATGTAAACAATAGACAGAACAGTTATGGCCTGTGGAACTACTGAATGAGAGATCTGGAGAACAATAGAAGTTCTCAAGAAAGTTCTATCTCTATAAGGCAGGAGATTTCTTCTGTGATGACTAAATAGATCTGTCATGAACATATCTGCCCTGCCATTAGTTAATCTCTAGAGCAATAATTCCAGGATTTGGAAAATTATAATACATATACATATGCACTACTATAAATATTTATTTATTTCTTCATAGACTCTTTAGAAAACAGCCAAAAGGAAAAAGAGACATAACATTTCTGGAAAGCAATATGAGTATTTACAGTAGGCAGCTTCAGGATGTCACTGAGAGAAAACTTCATACCATTTATTCAGGAGATTTAGCTGTGATCTTTACAAACAAAAGGAAAAACCAAAATTAGATGATGCTAAAAGTCCTTAATATCTGAGGGATTGTATGTGGATATTTCACATTTCTCCCTAACTTGGGTCTCTTCCCAGCAACCTTCTTAGTGCCCACTTAGCTTCTTTGTTTCTCAAGGTGTAGATCAAAGGATTAAGTGAGGGTGTCACTACAGTGTAGAAGAGGGTGAGGAATTTACTGTAACTCTGTGTGTATTTGCTCTTGGGTTGAATGTAAATGGAAGCTAGAGTACCAAAAAACAAAACCACAACAATTAGGTGGGACCCACATGTCCCAAATGCTTTCCTCCAGCCTCCAGTGGATTTTATCCTCAGCACACTCCAAACAATGCAGCCATACGAGGCCAGAATAAGCCCCAGAGGTATCACCACATAGAGGACAGAAGCTATGGAGAGCTCATTTCCCAGGAAGGTTGTGTCCACACAGGCAGTCTTAATCAGGGCAGGCTCCTCACACATGAAGTCATCCACCATGTGATGGCTGCAGAGAGGCAACTGGAAAACAAGGATGGTCTGAACCATGGACCCCACAAAGCCACTGATCCAGGCCAGAGCTGCTAGTTGCTGGAGAAGCTTCGGGTGCATGATCACTCCATAGTGGAGGGGTTGACAGATAGCATTGAAGCGGCCATAGGCCATAACAGTCAGCAGGACACACTCCGTGGAGCCCAGCCCCAGAGCAACATACAGCTGGATCACACAGCCAGTGTAGCTAATGGTCTTGTCAGGCCCCTTGAGATTCCAAAGCATCTGTGGGACAACACTGGTGGTGAAACAGAGGTCCAGAAAGGAGACATTGGAGAGGAAGAAATACATGGGTGTGTGGAGTTTGGGGTTAAAGTATGAGAGCAGTATGATCGCTGTGTTCCCCATCAGTGTCAGAATGTATATGATAGAGACGACAAGAAGGAGAAGCATCTCCAGGTGGGGCTGGTCAGAAAAGCCCAGTAGGATGAAACCTGCCGGAGTGCCAGCATTTGTTCCTTTCATGGCTTAATTGTGAGTCACCACTCTTGGTCATTCTTATTTTCTTCCTGTGGGAAAGAAAGTCAGATATCATAACCAAAAAAATATAACAAACTAAGTAAAATGAGCACTTTGACACTGATTTTTTAATATAGAGAAATAACAGAGTAAAATTACACAAAATCAATTGTGTAACAAGTTTTTTGCTGTGTAAAGAAACACAGAGAGTCTGAAAACACCAAATTCATTGCAAAGATATATATAAACATAGAATTGAGTTAGATATACAATCTGGATTTAGAAAAGGCAGAGAAACCAGAGATCAAATTACCAACATCTGCTGGATCACTGAAAAAGCAAGAAAACATCTACTTTTCCTCTATTGACTATGCCAAAGCATTTGGCTGTGTGGATCAAAACAAAGTGTGGAAAATTCTTAAAGAGATGGGAATACCATCACATATGACCTGCCTCCTGAGAAATCTGTATGCAGGTCAAGAAGCAGGTTAGAAGTGGACATGGAACAACAGACTGGTTCCAAATCGGGAAAGGAGTACATCAAGGCTGTATATTGTCATCCTGCTTATTTAACTTATATGAAGAGTACATCATGCGGAATGCTGGGCTGCATGAAGCACAAGCTGGAATCAAGATTGCTGGCAGCAAATCAATAATCTCAGAAATGTAGATGACACCACCCTTAGGGGAGAAAGTGAAGAACAAAAGAGCCCCTGGATGAAGGTGAAAGAGGAGAATGAAAATGTTGGCCAAATTTAACATTCGTAAACTAAGATTATGGCATCCGGTCCCATCACTTTATGGCAAACAGATGTGTAAACAATGGAAACTGACAGACTATTTTTCTGGGCTCCAAAATCACTGCAGATGGTGACTGTATCCATGAAATTAAAAGACTCTTGTTCCTTGAAAGAAAAGCTATGACCAACCTAGACAGCATATTAAAAAGCAGAGACAAGATCAGGGAAAGATGGCAGAGGAATAGGATGGGAAGACCACTTTCTCCCTTACAAGTTCCTCAAAAGAACATTTCAACGCCGAGCAAACTCCGTGAAACAACTTCTGTAGGCTGGCAGAGGACATCAGGCAACCAGAAAAGCAGACCATTGTCTTCAAAAACAGGTAGGAAAAAATATAAAAGACGAAAAAGGAGACAAAGGAGGTGGGGAGGGAGCTCCGTCCCGGGAAGGGAAGCCCGTCCCGGGAAGGGAATTTTAAGAAGAGAGGTTTCCAAACACCAGGAAACACTCTCCCTGCCGAGTCTCTGGCGAGCCTTGGAAACACAGAGGGCAACATAACAGGAAGGAAAAATAGATAAATAATTAAAACCAACAGATTACAAGCCCAACCATAACTCCCCCAACGGAAAAGCAGCACAGACGCCTGCATCCGCCACTGGGAAGTGGGGGCAGGGCAGGGACGCGCGGGAGGCGCGGGCTGCAGAGCTTTGCAAGAATCAGGCAGGAACGCCCCATGCGCAACCAGAACGATCTAACTTGGGCTAGCAAACCAGACTGTGGGATAGCTACCACGCAAAAAACTCGAACATAAGACACTGCCAGGACCGAGCACAGAACAAAGGACGAAACGGAAAAAGCCGGCTGCAGACCATTCCCCGCCGGGGACAGGCAGCCAGAGCCGTAAGGACTGGAAAGGGGCAATTGCAGACCCAGAGAGACTTTACTTACCTAACTGCAAGCAGGCTTCTTTGCTAAGACTTCTGGGGGTGCTGGACAGTCACAATCTGCCTCACAGGGGGCGCCAGCGGTCCACCCAGAAAGCTGAGCAGCAGCGGCAGAAAAGGTGACAAGCCGCGGCGATCACGCTCGCCAGACTCCTGAGCTACTCGGACCTGGGAAAGGCACAAAGCACAGTCCCAGCCGAATCTGTGCCTCTGAGGGCTGCCTGAGCGCCAAACCTGAGCAGCTTGGACCAGGGAAGTGCACGCAGCCTAGGGCCAGCCCCAGACAGTTCCCGGCTGAGCATCGTAGAGCCAGAGCGGTTTGTGCGCCGTGAGAAGGGACAGGTCAAGCGGGGCTGAGACACTGTGTGCACACGACAGTGCTATTTGTTTGCAGCATCCCCCCTCCCCACAGTGCGACTGAACTAGTGAGCCTAAAAAACCAGCAAACAGAAGAAGTTAAACAGAGGGAACCACCTTGGAAGTGATCCCACATGGCCCACAACATCAGAGAAGGGCCAGTTATATTTTTCCTATTTTTAAAATCATTCCTTTTTGTTTGTTTGTTTTTGTTCTTTTTTTCTTTTTTCTTTTTTTTCTAACTTTTTTTTTATTGTTAAGTCTTCTATTTTTCCTCTAATTTTTAATTCTATAACCTACTATTACTATTTAAAAAAAAAAAGACTTTTTTTTGTTTTTTAAAGCAAACACCATATATAGTCTTTGGATGGTTGTTGGTGGTTTTTTGTTTTTTGTTTGTTTGTTTGTTTGTTTTTGTTTTTTAATAATTCTTTTTTTTCTTTCTTCCTTTTTCCTTCTGCTTTTCTTTAATATTGTATTTTTGAAAATCCAACCTCTACTCTAGATTTTTAATCTTTGCTCTTAGGTTTTTGTTGTCAATTTTGTACTTTTAAAAACCCAAACTTCACTACCCAAGTTTCCCTGAGAGCGAGATTACTGGCTTGACCACTCTCTCCTCCTTTGGACTCTCCTTTTTCTCCACCAGGTGGCCTCTGTCTCTTTTCTCCCCCATCTCTTCTCTATCCAACTCTGTGAATCTCTGTGTGTTCCAGACGGTGGAGAACACCTAAGGAACTGGTTACTGGCAGGATTTGTCTCTCTCCTTCTCATTCCTCTCTCTTATCCTCCTGGTCACCTCTGTCTACTTCCTCCCTCTCCTCTTCCCTGTATAACTCGGTAAATACCTCTGAGCGGTCCAGACTATAGAGCGCACATAAGGAAGTGACTACTGGCTAGCTTGCTCTCTCCTCTTTTGATCTCACCGCATCTCATTCCAGTTACCTCTAACTACCCTCTCCATCTTCTCTTCTCCTTGTAACTCAGTCCTCTCTGAGTGTCCCTCAATGTGGAGAAACTTTTCATCTTTAACCTAGATGTTTTATCATCGGTGCTGTATAGATGGAGAAGTCTAGAGGCTACTGTAAAAATAAAACTGAAAACCAGAAGCAGGAGGCTTAAATCCAAAGCCTGAAAACATTAGAGAACTCTTGAATTCAGGGAACATTAAGCAATAGGAGCTCATCAAATGCCTCCATACCTACACTGAAACCAAGCTCCACCCAAGGGCCAACAAGTTCCAAAACAAGACATACCACGCAAATTCTCCAGCAACACAGGAACACTCCCCTGAGCTTCAATACACAGGCAGCTCAAAATTATCCCCAAACCTTTGATGTCTCATAACCCATTGCAGGTCACTCCACTGCACTCCAGAGAGAAGAAACCCAGCTCCACCCACCAGAACTCCAACACAAGCCTCCCTAACCAGGAAACCTTGACAAGCCACTGATAGAACCCCACCCACAGTGGGGAAACTACATAATAAAGAGAACTCCACAAATTACCAGAATATAAAAAGGCCACCCCAAACGCAGCAATATAACCAAGATGAAGAGACAGAGGGATACTCAGCAGGTCAAGGAACAGGAGAGTTGCCCACCAAACCAAACAAAAGAGGAAGAAGTAGGGAATCTACCTGAGAAGGAATTCCGAATATTGATAGTGAAAATGATCCAAAATCTTGAAATCAAAATGGAATCACAGATAAATAGCCTAGAGACAAGGATTGAGAAGATGCAAGAAAGGTTTAACAAGGACCTAGAAGAAATAAAAAAGAGTCAAAATATAATGAATAATGCAATAAATGAGATCAGAAACGCTCTGGAGGCAACAAATAGTAGAATAACGGAGGCAGAAGATAGGATTAGTGAAATAGAAGATAGAATGGTAGAAATAAATGAATCAGAGAGGAAACAAGAAAAATGAATTAAAAGAAACGAGGACAGTCTCAGAGACCTCCAGGACAATATGAAATGCTCCAACATTCGAATTATAGGAGTCCCAGAAGAAGAAGACAGAAAGAAAGATCATGAGAAAATCCTTGAGGAGATAATAGTTGAAAACTTCCCTAAAATGGGGAAGGAAATAATCACCCAAGTCCAAGAAACACAGAGAGTTCCAAAGAGGATAAACCCAAGGCGAAACACCCCAAGACACATATTAATCAAATTAACAAAGATCAAACACAAAGAACAAATATTAAAAGCAGCAAGGGAAAAACAACAAATAACACGCAAGGGGATTCCCATAAGGATAACAGCTGATCTTTCAATAGAAACTCTTCAGGCCAGGAGGGAATGGCAAGACATACTTAAAGTGATGAAAGAAAATAACCTACAGCCCAGATTACTGTACCCAGCAAGGATCTCATTCAAATACGAAGGAGAAATCAAAAGCTTTACAGACAAGCAAAACCTGAGAGAATTCAGCACCACCAAACCAGCTCTCCAACAAATTCTAAAGGATATTCTCTAGACAGGAAACACGAAAAGGGTGTATCAACCCGAACCCAAAACAATAAAGTAAATGGTAACGGGATCATACTTATCAATAATTACCTTGAACGTAAATGGGTTGAATGCCCCAACCAAAAGGCAAAGACTGGCCGAATGGATACAAAAACAAGACCCCTCTATATGCTGCTTACAAGAGACCCACCTCAAAACAAGGGACACATACAGACTGAAAGTGAAGGGCTGGAAAAAGATATACCATGCAAATAGAGACCAAAAGAAAGCAGGAGTGGCAATACTCATATCCGATAAAATAGACTTTAAAACAAAGTCTGTGAAAAGAGACAAAGAAGGCCACTACATAATGATCAAAGGATCAATCCAAGAAGATATAACAATTATAAATATATATGCACCCAATATAGGAGCACCGCAATATGTAAGACAAATGCTAACAAGTATGAAAGGGGAAATCAACAATAACACAATAATAGTGGGAGACTTTAATACCCCATTCACACCTATGGACAGATCAACTAAACAGAAAATTAACAAAGAAACGCAAACTTTAAATGATACATTAGATCAGTTAGACCTAATTGATATCTATAGGACATTTCACCCCCAAACAACGAATTTCACCTTTTTCTCAAGTGCTCATGGAACCTTCTCCAGGATAGATCACATCCTGGGCCATAAATCTAAACTTGATAAATTCAAAAAAATCAAAATCATTCCAACCATCTTTCCTGACCATAATGCATTAAGATTAGATCTCAATTACAGGAGAAAAACTATTAAAAATTCCAACATATGGAGGTTGAACAACACACTTCTGAATAAACCAACAAATCACAGAAGAAATCAAAAAAGAAATCAAAATATGCATAGAAACTAATGAAAATGAAAACACAACAACCCAAAACCTGTGGGACACTATAAAAGCAGTGCTAAGAGGAAAGTTCATAGCAATACAGGCATACCTCAAGAAACAAGAAAAAAGTCAAATAAATAACCTAACTCTACAACTAAAGCAACTACAAAAGGAAGAACTGGAGAACCCCAGAGTTAGTAGAAGGAAAGAAATCTTAAAAATTAGGGCAGAAATAAATGCAAAAGAAACAAAAGAGACCATAGCAAAAATCAACAAAGCCAAAAGCTGGTTCTTTGAAAGGATAAATAAAATTGACAAACCATTAGCCAGACTCATCAAGAAGCAAAGAGAGAAAAATCAAATCAATACAATTAGAAATGAAAATGGAGAGATCACAACAGACAACACAGAAATACAAAGGATCATAAGAGACTACTATCAGCAGTTGTATGCCAATAAAATGGACAACGTGGAAGAAATGGACAAATTCTTAGAAAAGTACAATATTCCAAAACTGAACCAGGAAGAAATAGAAAATCTTAAGAGACCCATCACAAGCACGGAAATTGAAACTGTAATCAGAAATCTTCCAGCAAACAAAAGCCCA
The DNA here is from genome assembly GCF_001704415.2 of Capra hircus. Classification (NCBI taxonomy): domain Eukaryota; kingdom Metazoa; phylum Chordata; class Mammalia; order Artiodactyla; family Bovidae; genus Capra; species Capra hircus. The sequence goes on along the minus strand of NW_017218062.1, from coordinate 8,473 downwards.
GGTCCAGACGGCTTCACAGCTGAATTCTACCAAAAATTTCGAGAAGAGCTAACACCTATCCTCCTCAAACTCTTCCAGAAAATTGCAGAGGAAGGTAAACTTCCAAACTCATTCTATGAGGCCACCATCACCCTAATACCAAAACCTGACAAAGATGTCACAAAAAAAGAAAACTACAGGCCAATATCACTGATGAACATAGATGCAAAAATCCTCAACAAAATTCTAGCAATCAGAATCCAACAACACATTAAAAAGATCATATACCATGACCAAGTGGGCTTTATCCCAGGAATGCAAGGATTCTTCAATATCCGCAAATCAATCAATGTAATTCACCACATTAACAAATTGAAAAATAAAAACCATATGATTATCTCAATAGATGCAGAGAAGGCCTTTGACAAAATTCAACATCCATTTATGATAAAAACTCTCCAGAAAGCAGGAATAGAAGGAACATACCTCAACATAGTAAACGCTATATATGACAAACCCACAGCAAACATTATCCTCAATGGTGAAAAATTGAAAGCATTTCCCCTAAAGTCAGGAACAAGACAGGGGTGTCCACTTTCACCGCTACTATTCAACATAGTTCTGGAAGTTTTGGCCACAGCAATCAGAGCAGAAAAAGAAATAAAAGGAATCCAAATTGGAAAAGAAGAAGTAAAACTCTCACTGTTTCCAGATGACATGATCCTCTACATGGAAAACCCTAAAGACTCCACCAGAAAATTACTAGAACTCATCAATGAATATAGTAAAGTTGCAGGATATAAAATCAACACACAGAAATCCCTTGCATTCCTATACACGAATAATGAGAAAGTAGAAAAAGAAATTAAGGAAACAATTCCATTCACCATTGCAACAAAAAGAATAAAATACTTAGGAATATATCTACCTAAAGAAACTAAAGACCTATACATAGAAAACTATAAAACACTGATGAAAGAAATCAAAGAGGACACTAATTGATGGAGAAATATACCATGTTCATGGATCGGAAGAATCAATATAGTGAAAATGAGTATACTACCCAAAGCAATTTACAAATTCAATGCAATCCCTATCAAGCTACCAGCCATATTTTTCACAGAACTAGAACAAATAATTTCAAGATTTGTATGGAAATACAAAAAACCTCGAATAGCCAAAGCAATCTTGAGAAAGAAGAATGGAACTGGAGGAATCAACTTGCCTGACTTCAGGCTCTACTACAAAGCCACAGTCATCAAGACAGTATGGTACTGGCACAAAGACAGACATATAGATCAATGGAACAAGATAGAAAGCCCAGAGATAAATCCACACACATATGGACACCTTATCTTTGACAAAGGAGGCAAGAATATACAATGGAGTAAAGACAATCTCTTTAACAGGTGGTGCTGGGAAAACTGGTCAACCACTTGTAAAAGAATGAAACTAGATCGCTTTCTAACACCACACACAAAAATAAACTCAAAATGGATTAAAGATCTAAATGTAAGATCAGAAACTATAAAACTCCTAGAGGAGAACATAGGCAAAACACTCTCAGACATAAATCACAGCAGGATCCTCTATGATCCACCTCCCAGAATTCTGGAAATAAAAGCAAAAATAAACCAATGGGATCTAATTAAAATTAAAAGCTTCTGCACAACAAAGGAAAGTATAGGCAAGGTGAAAAGACAGCCTTCTGAATGGGAGAAAATAATAGCAAATGAAGAAACTGACAAACAACTAATCTCAAAAATATACAAGCAACTTATGCAGCTCAATTCCAGAAAAATAAACGACCCAATCAAAAATGGGCCAAAGAACTAAATAGGCAGTTCTCCAAAGAAGACATATGGATGGCTAACAAACACATGAAAAGATGCTCAACATCACTCATTATTAGAGCAATGCAAATCAAAACCACAATGAGGTACCACTTCACACCAGTCAGAATGTCTGCGATCCAAAAATCTGCAAGCAATAAATGCTGGAGAGGGTGTGGAGAAAAGGGAACCCTCCTACACTGTTGGTGGGAATGCAAACTAGTACAGCCACTATGGAGAACAGTGTGGACATTCCTTAAAAAATTGCAAATAGAACTACCTTATGACCCAGCAATCCCACTGCCTGGCATACACACTGAGGAAACCAGAATTGAAAGAGACACATGTACCCCAATGTTCATCACAGCACTGTTTATAATAGCCAGGGCATGGAAACAACCTAGATGTCCATCAGCAGATGAATGGATAAGAAAGCAGTGGTACATATACACAATGGAGTATTACTCAGCCATTAAAAAGAATTCATTTGAATCAGTTCTGATGAGATGGATGAAACTGGAGCCGATTATACAGAGTGAAGTAAGCCAGAAAGAAAAACACCAATACAGTATACTAACACATATATATGGAATTTAGAAAGATGGCAATGACGACCCTGTATGCAAGACAAGAAAAAAGACACAGCTGTGTATAACGGACTTTGGACTCAGAGGGAGAGGGAGAGGGTGGGATGATTTGGGAGAATGGCATTCTAACATGTATACTATCATGTAAGAATTGAATCGCCAGTCTATGTCTGACGCAGGATACAGCATGCTTGGAGCTGGTGCATGGGGATGACCCACAGAGATGTTATGGGGAGGGATGTGGGAGGGGGGTTCATGTTTGGGAATGCAAGTAAGAATTAAAGATTTTAAAATTAAAAAATAAATAAATAAATTAATTAATTAAAAAAAAGAATCAAAAAAATAAATAAAAATAAAATTTAAAAGAAAAGCAGAGACATTACTTTACCAACAAAGGCCCGTTTAGTCAAAGCTATGGTTTTTCCAGTAGTCATGTATGGGTGTGAGAGTTGGACTATAAAGACAGTTGAGCGCTAAAGAATTAATGCTTTTGAACTGTGGTGTTGGAGAAGACTCTTGAGAGTCCCTTGGACTGCAAGGAGATCAAACCGGTTAATCCTAAAGGAAATGAGTCCTGAATATTCATTGGAAGGAGTGATGCTGAAGCTGAAACTCCAATACTTTGGCCACTTGATGTGAAGAACTGACTCGTTGGAAAAGACCCTGATGCTTGGAAAGATTGAAGGCGTAAGGAAAGGGGATGACAGAAGATGAGATGGTTGGATGGACATGTGTTTGTTGCATGGTTGATGGACATGAGTTTGAGCAAGCTCTGGGAGTTGGTAATGGACAGGGAAGCCTGGTGTGCTGCAGTTCATGGTGTCACAAAAAATCTGACATGACTGATTGACTGAGCTGAATTGAACTGAGAATAGACATTAAAGCATAACCCAGAACAGATGTGAGAACTTTCTCAAATTCCCTGAAAACGAAATACACGGGCCATCAACTTGCATAGTGTGAAAAACTAAAGAAATGGAATTTATGATGATTGTTACATGTATTCGTACAGGATAGATGATAGATATAAAAGAAAAATATTGACAAATACACTGAGTGAGCAAAAGTGTGAGAAACAAGGCATATAGAATTCAAAACATGGAACAAATAGAAATTGTTAGAACTTTCAAAAATGAAGGGTTAGAGATAATTACATTAATATTCATTGTTTTTCTGTGAAGCAAATAATTACTGATTTAATAAGTGTGGAGGAAAACTTCTGAAATCTCCACATTTGAATTACAGGTCTGCTATTTTATGAATATGCTCTCCAGGAAATTCTATTTACAATCCCCAATAAGCAAGCTCTACCCTATATGACATGAATAGTTCACATGCTTTAATGTAGTTTTATTACAAGAGTTCATGAATTCAGCCACTAATGCAATCCAGTGACCTTCCCTAAAGTCAGTTATGTTGAATTTATCAGTGTCTTTACACTATTAACTTGCAAAGACGAAGAAACACAGTTATGAGAATTTGTACCTCTAAATGGTCAGTTTTGAGGTCTTCAAAACAGGTGCAGTCACTTATCTTGGAGATCGAATCTAAACAAGTTGCTTAAAAACAAATGAATAAACAACAAAACCATCCAAGGACAATTACTGATTTCCCGTTAAGTATCCTAGCAAGAAAATTAAACTTGCTTCTAAGAATCTTTCACCTTTATAGTACCTCTCAGGCAATTATTGCACAGTCCAGTTTAGAGAGAATAAGTGGCTTATTTTCTTTGGCATCCATAGTAATAATCAGTTGCAGTTTAAATTTTGGCCAAGACAAAACTCTCATGTGTTTTGCATAGAGGATGATAATTATTTCCAGAATTATAGCAAAAGAAAGAAACTGATCATGGTGGTCACATTGGTTAGTATTTTCCTATCTGTCCACGCATTTTGGTGGTAAAATTAAAACCCTGAGTGTTAGGATGCACCAAAATTGACATGGACCTTACCTGGCTAAATTTCCTGTATTATTCAGTAAAGTGTAAAACAACTGTGCTTTTGAAAGATCCAACATCTCCTGGGGAAAAGACAGCATGTGAGTGGCCTCACTTTGCTTACTGTAACTCTACAGTGTAATAATATTTCCTTGTGTATTTATGTTACAAGAAAAAACAACTATTTCCAAGCAGACATCACACTGAAACTGGTCTTGCTCACATTTCTGTTCTTAATCAAGATGAGGATAAAAGGATTTATATCTGCAAAGAGACAAAGTTAGGAAGTATTCCATAATTAAGAATCAATGTCAGTTTATATATTAAAAACTGCTTTTGTTCAAAGCTAAAGGCAAGTAGCCCTGGATTTCTTCAACTTTTAAAATGGATTTTCTTTTTCTTTCCCCACCTAAACAGCAAAGTACTACTTTCCAGAAAGAATGACAATCCAGCTGTGGAGATTCTTGGGGATTTTGATGAGAAGTTCATTTATGATCACAGATCTAAGACAAGCAGTGGAGGAACCCCATGTGTGCAGTTTGTTGGCTCCCTTTTTCCTGTAAGTTCATGGTTCAAGTCTCTTCAGATGGATGGTGGTTAGCTTGCTTACTCTGCACACACCTCTGGAGTTCTTCCCAGACAACTTCCTATCATTATATTAGAGAGGGAGACATTCCCCGGAGAGAGAAGAGCCATGGAGACTGTGCTTCTGTTGCTGTTGAAAGACAATCAATAGCATACCACCTTCTAAACACACATGTGCAAAACTGTCAATGTTATTTAGATAGTATCTTAAGAGATTTTTTAAAATTAGTTCATTAAAATTTTTATTAGTTAAACTCAGTTTTGAACATAGTATGGAGACATGCATATATCTGGAAATATGTGCTTGAAGTTTACACACAATTAATGAAGATCCAAGAATAGATCTATTAACTTCTGAGAAATAGGAAATGTTGGAGAAGAAGTAAAGTCTAGTATCTAGTATAAAAGGGGAGAGACTATTGCAAATTCATGAACTCTTCTTGCTGCTGCTGCTGCTGCTAAGTCGCTTCAGTCATGTCCGACTCTGTGCAACCCCATAGACAGTAGCCCCCATCCCTGGGATTCTCCAGGCAAGAACAGTGGAATGGGTTGCCATTTCCTTCTTAGAAGTGGCTAAAAATAAAGCTTTTATATCAGAAAAGATTTATGCTACACACATAGCATTGTTAGTACTTCTTGAAGAATTGACATTTTTTTATAGTTGCTTTTAAAACACATTTGAAAAATGGTTCTGATTAACATAGTAAATTTAGCAAAATTCATGTTATTTCTCTTTTTAAAGCCCTAAATGTCTAAGCACAGGAAAAGCCCAAATTCTTACAGTGGCATCTCCTGACCTCATCTCCCAACTCCCTCCTGACTCACTCAGCTCAGCCTGTTGGCCTCCATGTTGTTATTAAAATACACCAGGTAAGGCCTTTGCCATTCTCTGGCTGGGAAGCTTTATACCTGCTTGGCTCGCTTCTGCTCCTTCAAGTATTTAAATCTCACCTTCTCAAGGAGAGATCCCTTGACTGCTCCGTTTAATTCTACCATCTGTCCATCTCATCCACTGGATGCTGTCTTCCTACTCTATGGTTTCTTTCACCCAGAGCACTTTTCCTCTTCTGAAATACTCTACAGCATAATTTATTAGGCTTATTTGTTATAATCTTCCTCCTTCTGCTTAAATTTTAACTTCAAAGAGATAACTGCTGCTGCTGCTGCTGCTGCTGCTGCTGCTGCTGCTGCTGCTGCTGCTGCTGCTGCTAAGTCGCTTCAGTCATTTCCGACTCTGTGCGACCCCATAGACGGCAGCCCACCAGGCTCCCCCGTCCCTGGGATTCTCCAGGCAAGAACACTGGAGTGGGTTGCCATTTCCTTCTCCAATGCATGAAAGTGAAAAGTGAAAGTGAAGTCGCTCAGTCTTGTCGACTCTTAGCGACCCCATGGATTGCAGCCTATCAGGCTCCTCCGTCCATGGGATTTTCCAGGCAAGAGTGCTGGAGTGGGGTGCCATTGCCTTCTCCGACAACAATTTTTGTTATTTGCTGACGCATTCTAAGTGCATGGAGTGGTATCCTGCACTCTTAAGCAATGAGTGACTATGTTTGAAAATGTTGAAATAATTTAGAAATATTCAAGAAACTGCCAGATAAAAAATCTATAAGAGCTGAATATACTTTCTTGTCATAACAGAAAATGGAGTTAGAGAGTATATGGAATACTAGCTGCTGCTGTTTATATTTTTTAACTCTGTAGAAATATTTGACTTCATATTATTTACATATATCTTTGAGAAATCATTAAATAAAAACTCAAGTCTTATGAAAAATAAAGAGATGCATATAAAGGGAATTTGGTTAAGGTAAGATGTTGGTTTATTTAATTTCAAGCTTTGAAAGTGAGTGAAAATGTTAGTCACTCAGTTGTGTCCAACTCTTTGCAACCTTATGGACTGAAGCCCACCAGGCTCCTCTGTCCACGGGATTCTCCAGGCAAGAATACTGGAGGGGATTGCCATTCCCTTCTCCAGGACATCTTCCCAATCCAGGGATGGAACCCAGGTCTCCTGCATTGCAGGCTTTAAGCACATTTTTTTCACAGCTGTCAACATATTCTCTTTATATCCCTCAGGAAACCTCCCATGAAGGACACCATAGTTGTGTAGAGTTGTTTTATCCTTATTATTGTTAAAAGTTTAAAAAATGTGAAAAACCTGTATTTCTTGAAGACAAGAAATACACATAGTAAGACTATTCATGGGGCAAATAAACTCCTTCACTCCTAACTCCATGACTGCACTCTGCTCTTCCTGATATCTTCTGTATACAAACTAGCACACTTAGGGTATGTGCAAGTGTGTTTTTATACATACATTTATTTATACATGTATGCTGATAGATAAATAAATAGCATCTTGTGTCATCGGTACCCTCCTGTAACTTTTTTTTCTCAATATATATACTTTAGAGACCATTCTAATTCTGTAGCCATAGACTTGCCTCGTTAATTTTAAGAAACACATAATATTACTTTGTAAAGACATATTTAACAACTCCAGGGCTGGTAGTCACTTATGATGTTTGTAGCCTTTTGCTAATGCAAACAGTGCTGCAGTAAAGGTCTTTGCACATCCGTCTCTGCATGCCTGTGTGAGAATGTCTGTCTGGGTGAATTCTGGAAATGGAAATGCTGTGTCAGTAGATGTACATTTTTGCACATAGTATATAGTCTTAAAATACTCTAAAATAAAAGCTAAAGCAAAATGGCTTTTCAATATGATATAAAGTATTTTGCTGTATGCAATTTGATAAGCAAAAATTATTACCAATTTAATATAATTTGCATTTTTGTATGTATAAGAATAAACCACTTTATCATATATTTGAAAGTCAACCAAAAGCCTATGTCCTGTACCTTTGCTGTTGTTTCAGTTGGATCATTTTTTTCCATACTGATTTTTTTTTTTTAATAATTGATGTGTATATGTTGAGTTTAGCCTGTTTTAGTCTTTCACGTGGGACTTCCCTGGTGGCTCAGACAGTAAAGAATCTGCCTGCAGTGCGGGAGACCTGGATTCATCCCTGGGTTGGGAAGATTCCCTGGAGAAGGCAGTGGCTATGCACTCCAGTATTCTTGCCTGGAGAATGCTATGGACAGAGAAGATGCTTCACAAATATTTTTGGAAGTTTATCACATTTTTTGTTTCATTTTGTGTATCTTATTTGTCTTTGCACAAATATTTATGTAACAAATGCTTCAATCATTTTAAGCTCTGAGTTTTAGTGATTTTTTGAGTGATTGTAGATCTTTTGTATGCTATTATCTTGTTTCTACATTTAAAGTTTTTATTGTTTTGGAGTTAATTTGAAGGTAGGAATTTATGATATTTTATAAAAGATTTTAATCAGTTGGCACAATCACATTTTATTAAAAAAATTGTCTTCATGACATGAAATTATAATAATATAAAGTTCTACTTTTATTGTAAAATAAACCTTCATGCACATTTGGGTTTATTTCTGAAGCTTAACAGAAATTCCTCTCAAAAAATTAATTTCATATCATAATCTGAAGCAAGTAAGTCAGGAGTTGAATAAACCAGAATTTTT
>NW_017218061.1:0-33094 GCF_001704415.2 Capra hircus | reverse complement strand
TCACCGACTCCACACAAGGTCTTAGGCCCGCATCGACGGGAGAGGAATCCCTAGAGGGCCCCGTGCAACTCGCATGGGACTGGCCTTTTCCTGAGGCCACCAGAGGGGGTCCCTGTGTTCCCCGTCGTAAGTCGAGAGCACCTGCCGCAACTCGAGAAAATCCAGGAGGTTCTCCCCTCCAGGCAAGATGAGGTCCATTTGCGCTGAGGCGTCTCGAGGCTAATCACACCTAACCTCTGGAACTTCCAACGGGTCCTTCACACCCTTGCTGCAACTCAAGAAGTTTCCCGACATACCCGTCTCCACTCGAGAGGAAGCACGAGAGTTCCGCCCACATCCAGAGGAGCCCCGTTTCCGCCTCCTAGCTCGAGAGGAGGGATCCTTTCCCTGCGTGGTCGGGAAAGAAATTCCAGCGTTCCCGTTGAATCTCAAGAGGAGGCACTCTCCACAGGAAAGGCGAGAGGAACTCCAGGGTCGTTCCCCCATTCCCAGAGTCCCCCAGATTTCTCAGTCCATTCCAGGGAAACCTGTTTTCCCTGCACTGCCTCGACTTTCAAGCCGAGGATCGACTCACACCACGGTGGCACGTGCGACAGCCCTGTGGGAAATCCTCGTGGAAACCCTTGTGGGAAAGCCTCCAGGGAAAGCCACAGATCCCTTGATCCATGCGAATAGAAGTGTGACATTGCTGCTACAGCTCGGGAGAAAAGCGCTCGTGCATGCCCCCACTCGAGACGAGGACTGACTCCACTGGGGAGACTCCAGAAGTACCTCCAAGATCCATGTCAGCACTGGAGTGGAATCCTCAGGTTCCGGCACCGACTCCACACAAGGTCTTAGGCCCCGGCATCGACGAGAGAGGAATCCGAGTGATCCCCGAGCAACTCGCAAGGGGACTGGCCTTTCCTGAGGCCACCAGAGCGCGTACTTGGACGTCCCGGTCGTAGGTCGAGAGCACCTGCCGCAACTCGAGAAAATCCAGGAGGTTCTCCCCTCCAGGTGAGATGAGGCCCATTTCCGCTGAGGCGTCTCGAGGCTAATCACACCTAACGTCTGGAACTTCCAAAGGGTCCTTCACACCCTTGCTGCAACTCAAGAAATTTCTCGACATACCCGTCGCCACTCGAGAGGAACACGAGCGTCCCGCCCACATCGAGAGGAGCCCCGTTTCCGCCTCCTAGCTCGAGAGGAGGGATCCAATCCCTGCGTGGATGGGAAAGAATTCCCAGCGTTCCTGTCGCATCTCAAGAGAAGGCGCTCTCCACAGGAAAGGCGAGGGGAACTCCAGGGTCGTGCCACCATTCCCAGAGTCCCCCAGATGTCTCAGTCCATTCCAGGGAAACTTTTTTCCCTACACGGCCTCGACTTTCAGGACGAGGATCGACTCACACAACGGTGGCACGTGGGACAGCCCTTTGGGAAAGCCTCGAGGGAAAGCCACAGATCCCTTGATCCACGCGAAGGGAACCATGACACTGCTGCTGCAGCTCGGGAGGAAAGCGCACGTGCATGCTCCCACTCGAGACAAGGACTGAATCCCCTGGGGAGACTCCAGAAGTACTCCAAAATCCATGTCAGCACTGGAGAGGAAACCTCAGTTTCCGGCACCGACTCCACACAAGTTCTTAGGCCCCGGCACCGACGGGAGAGGAATCCCGAGAGGTCCCCGTGCAACTTGCATGGGGACTGGCCTTTCCTGAGGCCACCAGAGAGGGTCCCTGAGGGCACCGTCGTAGGTCGAGAGCACCTGCCGCAACTTGAATAAATCCAGGAGGTTCTCCCTTTCAGGCGAGATGAGGACCATTTCTGCTGAGACGTCTCGAGGCTAATCACACCTAACCTCTGGAAGTTACAAAGCGTCCTTCACACTCTTTCTGCAACTCAAGAAGTTCCCCGACATACCCGTTTCCACTCGAGAGGAAGCACGAGTGTCCCGCCCACATCCAGATGAGCCCCGTTTGCGCCTCATAGCTCAACAGGAGGGATCCATTCCCTGCGTGGTCGGGAAAGAATTCCCGGCGTTCCCCTCACATCTCAAGAGGGAGCGCTCTCCACAGGAAAGGCGAGAGGTACTCCAGGGTCGTGCCACCATTCCCAGATCCCCCAGATGTCTCAGTCCATTCCACGGAAGCCTGTTTTCCCGGCACTGACTCAACTTTCAAGACGAGGATCGACTGACACCACGGTGGCACGTGGGACATCACCTTGGGAAAGCGTCGTGGGAAAGCCTAGTGGGAAATCGTCGTGGGAAAGCCTCGCTTAAAGCCTCGAGGGAAAGCTACTGATCCTAGGATACATGGGAAGGGAAGCGTGACACTGCTGCTACAGCTCGGGAGGAAAGCGCACGTGCATGCCTCCACTCGAGACCGAGGACTGACTCCCCTGGGGAGACTCCAGAAGTACCCCAAGCTCCATGTCAGCACTGGAGATGAATCCTCAGGTCCAAGCACTGACTCCACACAAGGTTTTAGGCCCAAGCATCGACGGGAGAGGAAACCCGAGAGGCCCCCGAGAGGCCCCGAAAAACTCGCAAGGGGACTGGTCTTTCCTGAGGCCGCCAGAGCGGGTCCCTGAGGTCCCCGTCGTAAGTCCAGAGCACCTGCCGCAACTTGAGAAAATCCAGGAGGTTCTCCCCTCCAGGCGAGATGAGGCCCATTTCCGCTGAGGTGTCTCGAGGCTAATCACATCTAAACATCTGGAACTTCCAAAGGGTCCTTCACACCCTTGCTGAAACTCAAGAAGTTCCCCGACATACCCGAATCCACTCGAGAGGAAGCACGAGAGTCACGCCCATATCCAGAGGAGCCCCGTTTCCGCCTCCTAGCTCGAGAAGAGGGATCCTTTCCCTGCGTAGTTGGGAAAGAATTCCCGGCGTTCCCGTCGCATCTCAAGTGGAGGCGCTCTCCAAAGGAAAGGCGAGAGGAACTCCAGGGTCGTGCCACATTCCCAGAGTCCGCCAGATGTCTCAGTCCATTCCAGGGAAACCTCTTTTCCCTGCACTGCTTCGACTTTCAAGCCGAGGATCGACTCACACCACGGTGGCACGTGGGACAGCCCTGTGGGAAAGCCTCGTGGGAAAGCTCGAGGGAAAGCGACAGATCCCTTGATCCACGCGAAGGGAAGTGCGACACTGCTGCTACAGCTCGGAAGGAAAGTGCACGTGCATTCCCCACTTGAGACGAGGACTGACTCCCCTGGGGAGACTCCAGAAGTACCCCAAGATCCATGTCAGCACTGGAGAGGAATCCTCAGGTTCCAGCACTGACTCCAAACAAGGTCTTAGGCCCCAGCATCGACGGAAGAGGTATCCCGAGAGGCCCCCTGAGCAACTCGCATGGGGACTGGCCTTTCCTGACGCCACCACAGCGGGTCCCTGAGGTTCCCATCGTAAGTCGAGAGCACCTGCCGCAACTCGAGAACATCCAGGAGGTTCTGCCCTGCAGGCGAGATGAGGCCCATTTCCACTGAGGCGTCTCGACGTTAATCACACCTAACCTCTGGAACTTCCAAAGGGTCCTTCACACCCTTGCTGCAACTCAAGAAGTTCCCCGATATACCCAACTCCACTCGAGAGGAAGCACGGGAGTCCCGCCCACATCCAGAGGAGCCCCGTTTCCGCCTCCTAGCTCGAGAGGAGGGATCCTTTCCCTGCGTGTTCGGGAAAGAATTCCCGGCTTTCCCGTCGCATCTCAAGTGGAGGCGCTCTCCACAGGAAAGGCGAGAGGAACTCCAGGGTCGTGCCACATTCCCAGAGTCCCCCAGATGTCTCAGTCCATTCCAGGGAAACCTGTTTTCCCTGCACTGCCTCGAGTTTCAAGCCGAGGATCGACTCACACCACGGTGGCACGTGGGACAGCCCTGTGGGAAAACCTCGTGGGAAAGCCTCGGTGGGAAAGCCTCGAGGGAAAGCTCCTGATCCCTTGATCCACGCGAAGGGAAGCGTGACACTGCTGCTACAGCTCGGGAGGAAAGCGCACCTGCATGCCCCCACTCGAGACGAGGACTGACTTCCCTGGGGAGACTCCAGAAATACCCCAAATCCATGTCAGCACTGGAGAGGAATCCTCAGGTTCCGGCACCGGCTCCACACAAGATCTTAGGCCTCTGCATCGACGGGAGAGGAATCCCGAGAGGCCCCCGAGCAACTCGCATGGGGACTGGCCTTTCCTGACGCCACTACAGCGGGTCCCTGAGGTTCCCGTCGTAAGTCGAAAGCACCTGCCGCAACTCGAGAAAATCCAGGAGGTTCTGCCCTCCAGGCGAGATGAGGCCCATTTCCACTGAGGCGTCTCCAGGCTAATCACACCTAACCTCTGGCACTTCCAAAGGGTCCTTCACACCCTTGCTGCAACTCGAGAAGTTCCCCGATATATTGTTTCCACTCGAGAGTAAGCACGAGAGTCCCACCCACATCCAGAGAAGCCCCGTTTCCGCCTCCAAGCTCGAGAGGAGGGATCCTTTCCCTACGCGGTCGGGAAAGAATTCCCGGCGTTCCCGTCGCATCTCAAGTGGAAGCGCTCTCCACAGGAAACGCGAGAGTAACTCCAGGGTCGTGCCACATTCCCAGAGTCCCCCAGATGTCTCAGTCCATTCCAGGGAAACCTGTTTTCCCTGCACTGCCTCGACTTTCAAGCCGAGGATCGACTCTCACCACTGTGGCATGTGGGACAGACCTGTGGGAAAGCCTCGTGGGAAAGCCTCGAGGGAAAGCCACAGATCCCTTGATACACGCGAAGGGAAGCGCGACACTGCTGCTACAGTTCGGGAGGAAAGCGCACGTGCATGCCCCCACTCGAGACGAGGACTGACTCCCCTGGGGAGACTCCAGAAGTACCCCAAGATCCATGTCAGAACTAGAAAGGAATTCTCAGTTTCCGACACCGACTCCACACAAGGTCTTAGGCCCTGGCATCGATGGGAGAGGAATCCCGAGAGGACCCCGAGCAAATCTCATGGGGACTGGCCTTTCCTGAGGCCACCAGAGCGGGTCCCTGAGGTCCCCGTAGTAATTCGAGAGCACCTGCCGCAACTTGAGAAAATCCAGGAGGTTCTCCCTTCTTGGCGAGATGAGGCCCATTTCCACTGAGTTCTCTCAAGGCTAATCACACCTAACCTCTGGAACTTCCAAAGGGTCCTTCACACCCTTTCTGCAATTCAAGCAGATCACCAACATACCAGTCTCCACTCCAGAGGAAGAACGAGAGTCCCGCCCACATCCAGAGGAGCCCCGTTTCCGACTCCTAGCTCGAGAGGAGGGATCCTTTCCCTGCGTGGTCGGGAAAGAATTCCCGGCGTTCCCATCGCATCTCAAGAGGGGGCGCTCTCCACAGGGAAGGCGAGAGGAACTCCAGGGTCGTGCCACCATTCCCAGAGTCCCACAGATGTCTTAGTCCATTCCAGGGAAACCTGTTTTCCCTGCACTGCCTCGACTTTCAAGAAGAGGTTCGACTCACACCAAGGTGGCAGGTGGGACAGTCCTGTGGGAAAGCGTCGTGGGAAAGCGTCGTGGGAAAGCCTCGAGGGAAAGCCACAGATCCCTTGATCCTCGCGAAGGGAAGCTCAACACTGCTGCTACAGCTCGGAGGAAAGCGCACGTGCATGCCCCGACTCGAGACGAGGACTGACTCCCCTGGGGAGACTCCAGAAACACCCCAAGATACATGTCAGTACTGGAGAGGAATCCTCAGGTTTTGGCACAGACTCCACACAAGATCTTAGGTCCCGGCATCGACGGGAGACGAATCCCGAGAGACCCATGAGCAACTCGCATGGGGACTTCCCTTTCGTGAGGCCACAATAGGGGGTCCCTGATGTCACCGTCGTAAGTCGAGAGCACCTGCTGCAACTCGAGAAAATCCAGGAGGTTCTCCTCTCCTGGCGAGATGAGGCACATTTCCGCTGAGGGGTCGAGGCTAATCACACCTAAACTCTGGAACTTCCAAAGGGTCATTCACACCCTTGCTGCAACTCAAGAAGTTCCCCAACATGCCCGTCTCCACTCGACAGGAAGCACGAGAGTCCCGCCCACATCCAGAGGAGACCCGTTTCCGCCTCCTAGATAGAGAGGAGGGATACTTTCCCTGCGTGGTCGGGAAAGAATTCCCGGCGTTCCCGTCGCATCTCAAGAGGAGGCGCTCTCCACAGGAAAGGCGAGAGGAACTCCAGGGTCGTTTCACCATTCCCAGAGCCCCCAGATGTCTCAGTCCATTCCAGGGAAACCTGTTTTCCCTGCAATGCCTCGTCTTTCAAGCCGAGGATCGACTCACACCACGGTGGCACGTGGGACAGCCCTGTGGGAAAGCCTCGTGGGAAAGCCTCGTGGGAAAGCCTCTTGGGAAAGCCACAGATCGCTTGATACTCGCGAAGGGAAGCGCGACACTGTTGCTAAAGCTCGGGAGGAAAGCGCACGTTCATGCCCCCATTCGATTCGAGGACTGTCTCCCCTGGGGAGACTCCAGAAGTACCCCAAGATCCATGTCAGCACTGGAGAGGAATCCTCAGGTTCCGGCACCGACTCCACACAAGGTCTTAGGCCCCGGCATCGACGGGAGAGGAATCCCTAGAGGGCCCCGTGCAACTCGCATGGGGACTGGCCTTTCCTGAGGCCACCAGAGGGGTCCCTGTGTTCCCCGTCGTAAGTCGAGAGCACCTGCCGCAACTCGAGAAAATCCAGGAGGTTCTCCCCTCCAGGCAAGATGAGGTCCACTTGCGCTGAGGCGTCTCGAGGCTAATCACACCTAACCTCTGGAACTTCCAACGGGTCCTTCACACCCTTGCTGCAACTCAAGAAGTTTCCCGACATACCCGTCTCCACTCGAGAGGAAGCACGAGAGTTCCGCCCACATCCAGAGGAGCCCCGTTTCCGCCTCCTAGCTCGAGAGGAGGGATCCTTTCCCTGCGTGGTCGGGAAAGAAATTCCAGCGTTCCCGTTGAATCTCAAGAGGAGGCACTCTCCACAGGAATGGCGAGAGGAACTCCAGGGTCATTCCCCCATTCCCAGAGTCCCCCAGATTTCTCAGTCCATTCCAGGGAAACCTGTTTTCCCTGCACTGCCTCGACTTTCAAGCCGAGGATCGACTCACACCACGGTGGCACGTGCGACAGCCCTGTGGGAAATCCTCGTGGGAAAGCCTTGTGCGAAAGCCTCGAGGGAAAGCCACAGATCCCTTGATCCATGCGAATAGAAGTGTGATATTGCTGCTACAGCTCGGGAGGAAAGAGTACGTGCATGCCCCCACTAGATACGAGGACTGACTACGCTGGGGAGATTCCAGAAGTACCCCAAGATCCATGTCAGGACAGGAGAGGAATCCTCAGGTTGGAGCACCATCACCACTCAAGGTCTTAGGCCCCGGCATCGACGGGAGAGGAATCCCGAGAGGCCCCGAGCAACTCGCATGGGGACTGGCCTTTCCTAAGGCCACCAGAGTGGGTCCCTGAGGTCCCCGTCGTAAGTCGAGAGCACGTGCAGCAACTCGAGAAAATCCAGGAGGTTCTCCCCTCCAGGCGAGATGAGGCCCATTTCGGCTGAGGCGTATCGAGGCT
The DNA here is from genome assembly GCF_001704415.2 of Capra hircus. Lineage (NCBI taxonomy): Eukaryota > Metazoa > Chordata > Mammalia > Artiodactyla > Bovidae > Capra > Capra hircus. The sequence goes on along the minus strand of NW_017218061.1, from coordinate 25,549 downwards.
AATCACACCTAAACTCTGGAACTTCCAAAGGGTCCTTCAGACCCTTGCTGCATCTCAAGAAGTTCCCCAACATATCCGTCTTCACTCGAGAGGAACTACGAGTGTCCCGCATCATCCAGAGGAGCCCCATTTACCCCTCCTAGCTTGAGAGAAGGGATCCTTTCCCTGCGTGTTCGGTAAAAAATTCTCGGAGTTTCCGTCGCAACTCAAGAGGAGGCGCTCTCCACAGGAAAGGCGAGAGAAACTCCAGGGTCGTGCCACCATTCCCAGAGACCCCCAGATGTCTCAGTCCATTCCAGGGAAACCTGTTTTCCCTGCACTGCCTCGACTTTCATGCCGAGGAACGACTCACACTACGGTGGCACGTGGTACAAACCTGTGGGAAGCCTCGTGGGAAAGCCTCGAGGGATAGCCACAGATCCCTTGATCCACGGGAAGGGAAGCGTGAATCTGCTGCTTCAGCTCGGGAGGAAAGCTCACGTGCATGCCCCCACTCGAGACGACGAAAGACTCCCCTGGGGCGACTCCAGCCGTACCCCAAGATCCATGTCAGCACTGGAGAGGAATCCTCAGGTTCCGGCACCTACTCCACACAAGGTCTTAGGCCCCGGCATCGACGGGAGAGGAATCCCGAGAGGCCCCCGAGCAACTCGCTTGGGGACTGGCCTTTCCTGAGGCTACCGGAGCGGGTCCGTGAGGTCCCTGTCGTAAGTCGAGAGCACCTGCCACAACTCGAGAAAATCCAGGAGGTTCTCCCCTCCAGGCGAGATGAGGCCCATTTCCGCTGAGGCATCTCGAGGCTAATCACACCTAACGTCTGGAACTTACAAAGGGTCCTTCACACCCTTGCTGCAACTCAAGAAGTTCCCCGACATACCCGTCTCGACTCGAGAGGAAGCACGAGAGTCCCGCCCACATCCAGAGGAGCCCCGTTTCCGCCTCCTAGCTCGAGAGGAGGGTTCCTTTCCCTGCGTGTTCAGGAAAGAATTCCTGGCCTTCCCATCGCAGCTCAAGAGGGGGCGCTCTCTACAGGAAAGGCGAGAGGAACTCCAGGGTCGTGCCACGATTCCCAGAGTCCCCCAGATGTCTCAGTCCACTCCAGGGAAACGTGTTTTCCTTGCACTGCCTCGACTTTCAAGCCGAGGAATGACTCACACAACGGTGGCACGTTTGACAGCCATTTGGGAAAGCCTCGTGGGAAAGCCTCGTGGGAAAGACTCGGGGGAAAGCCACAGATTCCTTCATCCACGCGAAGGGAAGCGTGACGCTACAGCTACAGCTCAGGAGGAAAGCGCACGTTGCATGCCCCAACTCGAGACGAGGACTGACTCCCTTAGGGAGACTCCAAAAGTACCCCAGGAACCATGTCAGCACTGGAGTGGAATCCTCCGGTTCCTGCACCGACTCTACACAAGGTCTTAGGCCCCAGCATCGACGGGAGAGGAATCCCGAGAGGCCCCATGCAACTAGCATGGGGACTGGCCTTTCTTGAGGCCACCAGAGCGGGTCCCAGAGGTCCCCGTCGTAAGTCGAGAGCACCTGCCGCAACTCGAGAAAATCCAGGAGGTTCTCCCTTCCAGGCGAGATGAGGCCCATTTCCGGTGAGGCGTCTCGAGGCTAATCACACCGAACATCTGGAATTTCCAAAGGGTCCTTCACACCCTTGCTGCAACTCAAGAAGTTCCCCGACATACCCGTCTCCACTCGAAAGGAAGCACGAGAGTCCTGCCCACATCCAGAGAAGCCCCGTTTCCGCCTCATAGATCGAGAGGTGGAATCCTTTCCCTGCGTTGTCGGGAAAGAATTCCCGGCGTTCCGGTCGCATCTCAAGAGGAGGCAGTCTCCACAGGAAACACGAGGGGATCTCCAGGGTCGTGACACCATTCCCTGAGTGCCAGAGATTTCTCAGTCCATTCCAGGGAAACCTGTTTTCCCTGCACTGCCTCGACTTTCAAGCCGAGGATCCACTCACACCACGGTGGCACGTGGGACAGCCCTGTGTGAAAGCCCAGTGGGAAAGACCTCGTGGGAAAGCCTCGAGGAAAAGCCACAGATCCCTTGATCCACGCAAAGGGAAGTGTGACACGGCTGCTACAGCTCGGGAGGAAAGCGAACGTGCATGCCCCCTCTCGAGACGAGGACTGACTCCCCTGGGGAGACTCCAGAAGTACCCCAAGACCATGTCAGCACTGGAGAGGAATCCTCAGGTTCCGGCACGGACTCCACAAAGATCTTAGGCCCCGTCATTGACGGGAGAGGAATCCCGAAAGGCCCCGGAGCCACTCGCATGGGGACTGGCCTTTCCTGAGGCCACCAGAGCGGGTCCCTGAGGTCCCCATTGTAAGTCGAGAGCACCTGCCGCACCTCGAGAAAATCAAGGAGGTTCTTCCTTCCAGGCAAGATTAGGCCCATTTCCGCTGAGGCATCTCGAGGCTAATGACACCTAAACTCTTGACTTTCCAAAGGGTCCTTTCACACCCTTGCTGCAACTCAAGAAGTTCCCCAACATACCCGTCTCTACTGGAGAGGAAGCACGAGAGTCCCGCCCTCATCGAGAGGAGCCCCGTTTCCACCTCATAGCTCGAGAGCAGGGATATTTCCCTGCGTGGTCGGGAAAGAAATCCCGGCGTTCCCGTCGCATCTCAAGAGGAGGTGCTCTCCACAGGAAAGGCGAGAGGAACTCCAGGGTCGTGCCACCATTCCCAGAGTCCCCCAGATGTCTCAGTCCATTCCAGGGAAACCTGTTTTCCCTGCACTGCCTCGACTTTCAAGCCGAGGATCGACTCACACCAAGGTGGCACGTGGGACAGCCCTGTGGGAAAGCCTCGAGGGAAAGCCTCGTGGGAAAGCATCGAGGGAAAGTTGCAGATCCCTTGATCCACGCGAAGGGAAGCATGACACTGCTGCTACATCTCGGGAGGAAAGCGCACGTGCATGCCCCCACTTGAGACGAGGACTGACTCCCCTGGGGCGACTCCAGCCGTACCCCAAGATCCATGTCAGCACTGGAGAGGAATCCTCAGGTTCCGGCACCTACTCCACACAAGGTCTTAGGCCCCGGCATCGACGGGAGAGGAATCCCGAGAGGCACCCGAGCAACTCGCATGGGGACTGGCCTTTTCTGAGGCCACCAGAGCGGGTCCCTGAGGTCCCCGTCGTAAGTCGAGAGCACCTGTCGCAACTCGAGAAAATCCAGGAGGTTCTCCCCTCCAGTCGAGATGAGGCCCATTTCCGCTGAGACGTCTCGAGGCTAATCAAACCTAACCTATGGAACTTCCAAAGGGTCCTTCACACCCTTGCTGCAACTCAAGAAATTCCCCGACATACCCGTCTCCACTCGAGAGGAAGCAGGAAAGTCCCGCCCACATCCAGAGGAGCCACGTTTCCTCCTCATTGCTCGAGAGGTTTGATCCTTTCCCTGCGTCGTCGAGAAAGAATTCGCGGCATTCCAGTCCCACATCAAGAGGAGGCGCTCTCCAGAGGAAAAACGAGAGGAACTCCAGAGTCGTGCCCTCATTCCCAGAGTCCCCCAGATGTCTCAGTCCATTCCAGGGAAACCTGTATTCCCTGCACTGCCTCGACTTTCAAGCCGAGGATCCACTCACACCACAGTGGCACGTGGGACAGCCCTGTTGGAAAGCCTCGTGGGAAAGCCTCTTGCGAAAGCCTCGAGGGAAAGCCACAGATCAGTTGATACACGCGAAGGAAGCGTGACACTGCTGCTACAGCTCGGGAGGAAAGCGCACGTGAATGCCCCCACTCGAGTAGAGGACTGACTGCCCTGGGAAGACTCCAGAAGTACCCCAAGATCCATGTCAGCACTGGAGAGGAATCCTCAGGTTCCGGCACCGACTCCACACAAGATCTTAGGCCCTGGCATCGACGGGAGAGGAATCCCGGAGAGGCCCCCGAGGCAACTCGCATGGGACTGGCCTTTCCTGAGGCCACCAGAGCAGGTCCTGGTCCCCGTCGTAAGTTGAGAGCACTGCGCAACTCCGAGAAAATCCAGGAGGTTCTCCCTCCAGGCGAGATGAGGCCCATTTCGCTGAGGCTCTCGAGGCTAATCACACTAACTCTGGAACTTCAAAGGGTCCTTCACACCCTTGCTGGAAACGCATGAGAGATCGAATTCTTTGCCTCTCCCTATGCCTCCTCTGGAGCAGGACTCTCGTGCTTCCTCTCGAGTGGAGAGGTATGTCGGGGAACTTCTTGAGTTGCAGCAAGGGTGTGAAGACCCTTTGAAAGTTCCAGAGGTTAGTGTGATTAGCCTCGAGAGCCCTCAGCGGAAATGGCCTTCATCTCGCCTGGAGGGGAGAACCTCCTGGATTTTCTCGAGTTGCGGCAGGTGCTCTCTCGACTTACGACGGGAACCTCAGGGACATGATCTGGTGGCCTCAGGAAAGGCCAGTCCCCATGCGAGTTGCTCGGGGGCCTCTCGGATTCCTCTCCCATCGATGCCGGGCCTAAGACCTTGTGTGGAGCGGTGCGGAACCTGAGGATTCCTCTCCAGTGCTGACATGGATCTTGGGGTATCTTCCTGTAGTCTCCCCCTAGTGGAGTCAGTCCTCGTCTCGAGTGGGGGCATGCACAGTGCGCTTTCCTCCCCGAGCTGTAGCAGCAGTGTCACGCTTCCCTTCGCGTGGATCAAGGGATCTGTGGCTTTCCCTCGAGGCTTTCCCACGAGGCTTTCCCACGAGGCTTTCCACAAGGCTGCCCAACGTGCCACCGTGGTGTGAGTCGATCCTCGGCTTGAAAGTCGAGGCAGTGCAGGGAAAACAGGTTTCCCTGGAATGGACTGAGACATCTGGGGACTCTGGGAATGGTGGCACGACCCTGGAGTTCCTCTCGCCTTTCCTGTGGAGAGCGCCTCCTCTTGAGATGCGACGGAAATGCCAGGAATTCTTTCCCGACCACGCAGGGGAAAGGATCCCTCCTCTCGAGCTAGGAGGCGGAAACGGGGCTCCTCTGGATGATGGGCGGGACTCTCGTGCTTCCTCTCGAGTGGAGACGGGTATGTCGGGGAACTTCTTGAGTTGGCAGCAAGGGTGTGAAGACCCTTTGTAAGTTCCAGAGGTTAGGTGTGATTAGCCTCGAGATGCCTCATGGGAAATGGGCCTCATCTCGCCTGGAGGGGAGAACCTCCTGGATTTTCTCGAGTTGCGGCAGGTGCTCTCGACTTACGACTGGGGACCTCAGGGACCCAGCTCTGGTGGCCTCAGGAAAGGCCAGTCCCCAAGCGAGTTGCTCGGGGGCCTCTCGGGATTCCTCTCCCGTCGATGCCGGGGCCTAAGACCTTGTGTGGAGTCAGGTGCCGGAACCTGAGGATTCCTCTCCAGTGCTGACATGGATCTGTGGGGTACGTCTGGAGTCTCCCCAGTGGAGTCAGTCCTCGTCTCGAGTGGGGGCATGCACGTGCGCTTTCCTCCCGAGCTGTAGCAGCAGTGTCATGCTTCCCTTCGCGTGGATCAAGGATCTGTGGCTTTCCCTCGAGGCTTTCCCACGAGGCTTTCCCACGAGGCTTTCCCACAGGGCTGTCCCACGTGTCACCGTGGTGTGAGTCGATCCTCGGCTTGAAAGTCGAGGCAGTGCAGGGAAAACAGGTTTCCCTGGAATGGACTGAGACATCTGGGGGACTCTGGGAATGGTGGCACGACCCTGGAGTTCCTCTCGCCTTTCCTGTGGAGAGCGCCTCCTCTTGAGATGCGACGGGAAGCCGGGAATTCTTTCCCGACCACGCAGGGAAAGGATCCCTCCTCTCGAGCTAGGAGGCGGAAACGGGGCTCCTCTGGATGAGGGCGGGACTCTCGTGCTTCCTCTCGAGTGGAGACGGGTATGTCGGGGAACTTCTTGAGTTGCAGCAAGGGTGTGAAGGACCCTTTGGTAAGTTCCAGAGGTTAGGTGTGATTAGCCTCGAGATGCCTCAGCGGAAATGGGCCTCATCTCGCCTGGAGGGGAGAACCTCCTGGATTTTCTCGAGTTGCGGCAGGTGCCTCTCGACTTACGAATGGGGACCTCAGGGACCCGCTCTGGTGGCCTCAGGAAAGGCCAGTCCCCATGCGAGTTGCTCCGGGGGCCTCTTCGGGATTCCTCTCCGTCGATGACGGGGCCTAAGATCTTTGTGGGAGTCCGTGCCGGAACCTGAGGATTCCTCTCCAGTGCTGACATGGTCTTGGGGTACTTCTGGAGTCTCCCCAGGGGAGTCAGTCCTCGTCTCGAGTGGGGGCATGCACGTGCGCTTTCCTCCCGAGCTGTAGCAGCAGTGTCACACTTCCCTTTGCGTGGATCAAGGGATCTGTGGCTTTTCCTCGAGGCTTTCCCACGAGGCTTTCCCACGAGGCTTTCACACAGGGCTGTCCCACGTGCCACCGTGGTGTGAGTGGATCCTCGGCTTGAAAGTCGAGGCAGTGCAGGGAAAACAGGTTTCCCTGGAATGGACTGAGAAATCTCTGGCACTCAGGGAATGGTGTCACGACCCTGGAGATCCCCTCGTGTTTCCTGTGGAGACCGCCTCCTCTTGAGATGCGACCGGAACGCCGGGAATTCTTTCCCGACCACGCAGGGAAATATCCCTCCTCTCGAGCTATGAGGCGGAAACGGGGCTCCTCTGGATGAGGGCGGGACTCTCGTGCTTCCTCTCCAGTGGAGACGGGTATGTTGGGGAACTTCTTGAGTTGCAGCAAGGGTGTGAAGGACCCTTTGGAAAGTCAAGAGGTTAGGTGTGATTAGCCTCGAGATGCCTCAAGGGAAATGGGCCTAAAATCGCCTGGAAGGGAGAACCTCCTGGAGTTTCTCGAGGTGCGGCTGGTGCTCTCGACTTGCAATGGGGACCTCAGGGACCCGCTCTGGTGACCTCAGGAAAGGCCAGTCCCCATGCGCCTTGCTCGGGGGCCTCTCGGCATTCCTCTCCCGTCGATGCCGGGGCCTGAGATCTTATGTGGAGTCGGTGCCGGAACCTGAAGATTCCTCTCCAGTGCTGACATGGATCTTGGGTACTTCTGGAGTCTCCCCAGGGGAGTCAGTCCTCGGCTCGAGTGGGTGCATGCACCTGTGCTTTCCTCCCGAGCTGTAGCAGCAGTGTCACGCTTCCCTTCGAGTTGGATCAAAGGATCTGTGGCTTTCCCTCGAGGCTTTCCCATGAGGCTTTCCCACAAGGCTGTCCCACGTGCCACCGTGCTGTGAATCGGCCCTCGGCTTGAAAGTCGAGGCAGTGCAGGGAAAACAGTTATCCCTGGAATGGACTGAGACATCTGGGGGACTCTGGGAATGGTGGCACGACCCTGGAGTTCCTCTCGCCTTTCCTGTGTAGAGAGCCTCCTCTTGAGATGCGACGGGAATGCCGGGAATTCTTTCCCGACCACGCAGGGAAAGGATCCCTCCTCTCGAGCTATGAGGGCGGAAACGGGGCTCCTCTGGATGTGGGCGGGACTCTCATACTTCCTCTCGAGTGGAGACGGGTATATCGGGGAACTTGTTGAGTTACAGCAAGGGTGTGAAGGACCCTTTGGAAGTTCCAGAGGTTAGGTGTGATTAGCCTCGCGGCGCCTCAGCGGAAATGGGCCTCATCTCCGCCTGGAGGGGCGAAACTCCTGGATTTTCTCGAGTTGCGGCAGGTGCTCTCGACTTTACGACGGGGACATCAGGGACCCGCTCTGGTGGCCTCAGGAAAGGCCAGTCCCCATGCGAGTAATTCGGGGGCCTCTAGGGCCTCCTCTCCCGTCGATGCCGGGGCCTAAGACCTGTGTAGAGTCGGTGCCGGAACCTGAGCATTCCTCTCCAGTGCTGACATGGATTTTGGGGTACTTTTGGAGTCTCCCTAGGGGAGTCAGTCCTCGTCTCGTTTGGGGGCATGCAAGTGCGCTTTCCCTCCCGAGATGGGGCAGCAGTGTCATGTTTCCCGTCGAGTGGATCAAGGAATCAGTGGCTTTTCCTCGAGTCTTTTCCACAAGGCTTTCCCACGAGGCTTTTCCACAGGGCTGTCCCACGTGCCAACGTGGTGTGAGTCGATCCTCGGCTTGAAATTCGAGGCAGTGCAGGGAATACAGGTTTCCCTGGAATGGACTGAGACCTCTGGGGACTATCAGATTGGTGGCACACCCTGGAGTTCCGCTCGCCTTTCCTGTGGAGATGGCCTCCTCTTGAGATGCGACGGGAACGTCCGGGAATTCTTTCCCGAGAACACAGGGAAAGGATCCCTCCTCTCGAGCTAGGAGGCGGAAACGGGGCTCCTCTAGATGTGGGCGGGAATCTCGTGCTTCCTCTCGAGTGGAGACGGGTATGTCAGGGAACTTCTTGAGTTGCAGCAAGGGTGTGAAGGACCCTTTGGAAGTTCCATAGGTTAGGTGTGATTAGCCTCGAGACGCCTCTGCGGAAATGGGCCTCATCTCGCCTGGAGGGGAGATACTTCCTGGATTTTCTCGAGTTGTGGCAGGTGCTCTCGACTTACGACGGGGACCTCAGGACCCGCTCTGGTGGCCTCAGGAAAGGCCAGTCCACATGCGAGTTGCTCGGGGGCCTCTTCGGGATTCCTCTCCCGTCGATGCCGGGCCTAAGATCTTGTATGGAGTCCGGTGCCGGAACCTGAGGCATTCCTCTCCAGTGCTGACATGGATCTTGGGGTACTTCTGGAGTCTCCCCAGGGGAGTCAGTCCTCGTCTCGAGTGGGGGCATGCACGTGCGCTTTCCTCCCGAGCTGTAGCAGCAAGTGTCACGCTTCCCTTCGCGTGGATCAAGAGGATCTGTGCTTTCCCTTGAGGCTTTCCCACGAGGCTTTCCCACGAGGCTTTCCCACAGGGCTGTCCCACGTGCCACCGTGGTGTGAGTCGATCCTCGGCTTGAAAGTCGAGGCAGTGCAGGGAAAACAGGTTTCCCTGGAATGGACTGAGACATCTGGGGACTCTGGGAATGGTGGCACGACCCTGGAGTTCCTCTCGCCTTTCCTGTGGAGAGCGTCTCCTCTTGTGATGCGACGGGAACGCCGGGAATTCTTTCCCGAACACGCAGGGAAAGGATCCCTCCTCTCGAGCTAGGAGGCGGAAACGGGGCTCCTCTGGATGTGGGCAGGAACTCTCCTCCTTCCTCTCGAGTGGAGACGGGTATGTCGGGAAACTTCCTGAGTTGCAGCAAGGGTGCGAAGGACCTTTTGGAAGCTCCAGAGGTTAGGTGTGATTAGCCTCGAGACGCCTCAGCGGAAATGGGCCTCTTCTCGCCTGGAGGGGAGAACCTCCTGGATTTTCTCGAGTTGCAGCAGGTGCTCTCGACTTACGACGAGGACCTCAGGGACCCGCTCTGGTGACCTCAGGAAAGGCCAGTCCCCATGCGAGTTGCTCGGGGGCCTCTCGGGATTCCTCTCCTGTCGATGCCAGGGCCTAAGATCTTGTATGGAGTCGGTGCCGGAACCTGAGCATTCCTCTCCAGTGCAGACATGGATCCTGGGTTACTTCTGGAGTCTCCCCAGGGGAGTCAGTCCTCGTCTCGAGTGGGGGCATGCACGTGCGCTTTCCTCCCGAGCTGTAGCAGCAGTGTCACGCTTCCCTTCGCGTGGATCAAGAGATCTGTTGCTTTCCCTAGAGGCTTTCCCACGAGGCTTTCCCATGAGGCTTTCCCACAAGGCTGTCCCACGTGCCACCGTGCTGTGAATCGACCCTCGGCTTGAAAGTCGAGACAGTGCAGGGAAAACAGTATCCCTGGAATGGACTGAGACATCTGGGGGACTCTGGGAATGGTGGCACGACCCTGGAGTTCCTCTCGCCTATCCTGTGGAGAGCGCCTCCTCTTGAGATGCGACGGGAACGCCGGGAATTCTTTCCCGACCACGCAGGGAAAGGATCCCTCCTCTCGAGCTAGGAGGCGGAAACGGGGCTCCTCTGGATGTGGGCGGGACTCTCATACTTCCTCTCGAGTGGAGACGGGTATATCGGGGAACTTGTTGAGTTACAGCAAGGGTGTGAAGGACCCTTTGGAAGTTCCAGAGGTTAGGTGTGATTAGCCTCGCGGCGCCTCAGCGGAAATGGGCCTCATCTCGCCTGGAGGGGCGAACCTCCTGGATTTTCTCGAGTTGCGGCAGGTGCTCTCGACTTACGACGGGGACATCAGGGACCCGCTCTGGTGGCCTCAGGAAAGGCCAGTCCCCATGCGAGTAATTCGGGGGCCTCTAGGGCCTCCTCTCCCGTCGATGCCGGGGCCTAAGACCTTGTGTAGAGTCGGTGCCGGAACCTGAGCATTCCTCTCCAGTGCTGACATGGATTTTGGGGTACTTTTGGAGTCTCCCTAGGGGAGTCAGTCCTCGTCTCGTTTGGGGGCATGCAAGTGCGCTTTCCTCCCGAGATGGGGCAGCAGTGTCATGTTTCCCGTCGAGTGGATCAAGGAATCAGTGGCTTTTCCTCGAGTCTTTTCCACAAGGCTTTCCCACGAGGCTTTTCCACAGGGCTGTCCCACGTGCCAACGTGGTGTGAGTCGATCCTCGGCTTGAAACTCGAGGCAGTGCAGGGAATACAGGTTTCCCTGGAATGGACTGAGACCTCTGGGGGACTATCAGATTGGTGGCACACCCTGGAGTTCCGCTCGCCTTTCCTGTGGAGAGGGCCTCCTCTTGAGATGCGACGGGAACGCCGGGAATTCTTTCCCGAGAACACAGGGAAAGGATCCCTCCTCTCGAGCTAGGAGGCGGAAACGGGGCTCCTCTAGATGTGGGCGGGAATCTCGTGCTTCCTCTCGAGTGGAGACGGGTATGTCAGGGAACTTCTTGAGTTGCAGCAAGGGTGTGAAGGACCCTTTGGAAGTTCCATAGGTTAGGTGTGATTAGCCTCGAGACGCCTCTGGGAAATGGGCCTCATCTCGCCTGGAGGGGAGTACTTCCTGAATTTTCTCGAGTTGTGGCAGGCGCTCTCGACTTACGACGGGGACCTCAGGGACCCGCTCTGGTGGCCTCAGGAAAGGCCAGTCCACATGCGAGTTGATTGGGGGCCTCTCGGGATTCCTCTCTCGTCGATGCCAGGGCCTAAGATCTTGTATGGAGTCCGTGCCGGAACCTGAGCATTCCTCTCCAGTGCAGACATGGATCCTGGGGTACTTCTGGAGTCTCCCCAGGGGAGTCAGTCCTCGTCTCGAGCGGGGGCATGCACGTGCGCTTTCCTCCCGAGCTGTAGCACAAGTGTCACGCTTCCCTTCGCGTGGATCAAGAGATCTGTGGCTTTCCCTTGAGGCTTTCCCACGAGGCTTTCCCACGAGGCTTTCTCACAGGGCTGTCCCACGATGCCACCGTGGTGTGAGTCGATCCTCGGCTTTAAAGTCGAGGCAGTGCAGGGAAAACAGGTTTCCCTGGAATGGACTGAGACATCTGGGGGACTCTGGGAATGGTGTCACGACCCTGGAGTTCCTCTCGCCTTTCCTGTGGAGAGCGTCTCCTCTTGTGATGCGACGGGAACGCCGGGAATTCTTTCCCGAACACGCAGGGAAAGGATCCCTCCTCTCGAGCTAGGAGGCGGAAACGGGGCTCCTCTGGATGTGGGCAGAACTCTCCTGCTTCCTCTCGAGTGGAGACGGGTATGTCGGGAAACTTCCTGAGTTGCATGCAAGGGTGCGAAGGACCTTTTGGAAGCTCCAGAGGTTAGGTGTGATTAGCCTCGAGATGCCTCAGCGGAAATGGCACTCATCTCGCCTGGAGGGGAGAACCTCCTGGATGTTCTCGAGTTGCGGCAGGTGCTCTCGACTTTCGACGGGGACCTCAGGGACCCATTCTGGTGGCCTCAGGAAAGGCCATTCCCCATGGGAGTTGCTCGGGGGACTCTTGGGATTCCTCTCCCGTCGATGCTGCGGCCTAAGACCTCGTGTGGAGTCGGTGCCAGAACCTGAGGATTCCTCTCCAGTGCTGACATGGATCTTGGGGTACTTCTGAGTCTCCCCAGGAGACTCAGTCCTCGTCTCGAGTGGGGGCATGCACGTGCGCTTTCCTCCGAGCTGTAGCAGCAGTGTCACGCTTCCCATCGCCTGGATCAAGGGATCTGTGGCTTTCCCTCGAGGCTTTCCACGAGGCTTTCCCACGAGGACTTTCGACTCACACCACGGGCTGGCCCCACGTGCACGTGGCAGCCCTGTGGGAAAGCCTCGTGGGAAAGCCTCGTGGGAAAGCCTCGAGGGAAAGCCACAGATCCCTTGATCCACGCGATGGGAAGCGTGACACTGCTGCTACAGCTCGGGAGGAAAGCGCACGTGCATGCCCCCACTCGAGACGAGGACTGAGTCTCCCTGGGGAGACTACAGAAGTACCCCAAGATCCATGTCAGCACTGGAGAGGAATCCTCAGGTTCTGGCACCGACTCCACACGAGGTCTTAGGCCGCAGCATCGACGGGAGAGGAATCCCAAGAGTCCCCCGAGCAACTCCCATGGGGAATGGCCTTTCCTGAGGCCACCAGAATGGGTCCCTGAGGTCCCCGTCGAAAGTCGAGAGCACCTGCCGCAACTCGAGAACATCCAGGAGGTTCTCCCCTCCAGGCGAGATGAGTGCCATTTCCGCTGAGGCATCTCGAGGCTAATCACACCTAACCTCTGGAGCTTCCAAAAGGTCCTTCGCACCCTTGATGCAACTCAGGAAGTTTCCCGACATACCCGTCTCCACTCGAGAGGAAGCAGGAGAGTTCTGCCCACATCCAGAGGAGCCCCGTTTCCGCCTCCTAGCTCGAGAGGAGGGATCCTTTCCCTGCGTGTTCGGGAAAGAATTCCCGGCGTTCCCGTCGCATCACAAGAGGAGACGCTCTCCACAGGGAAGGCGAGAGGAACTCCAGGGTCGTGACACCATTCCCAGAGTCCCCCAGATGTCTCAGTCCATTCCAGGGAAACCTGTTTTCCCTGCACTGCCTCGACTTTAAAGCCGAGGATCGACTCACACCACGGTGGCATCGTGGGACAGCCCTGTGAGAAAGCCTCGTGGGAAAGCCTCGTGGGAAAGCCTCAAGGGAAAGCCACAGATCTCTTGATCCACGCGAAGGGAAGCGTGACACTTGTGCTACAGCTCGGGAGGAAAGCGCACGTGCATGCCCCCGCTCGAGACGAGGACTGACTCCCCTGGGGAGACTCCAGAAGTACCCCAGGATCCATGTCTGCACTGGAGAGGAATGCTCAGGTTCCGGCACGGACTCCATACAAGATCTTAGGCCCTGGCATCGACGAGAGAGGAATCCCGAGAGGCCCCCAATCAACTCGCATGTGGACTGGCCTTTCCTGAGGCCACCAGAGCGGGTCCCTGAGGTCCCCGTCGTAAGTCGAGAGCGCCTGCCACAACTCGAGAAAATTCAGGAAGTACTCCCCTCCAGGCGAGATGAGGCCCATTTCCCAGAGGCGTCTCGAGGCTAATCACACCTAACCTATGGAACTTCCAAAGGGTCCTTCACACCCTTGCTGCAACTCAAGAAGTTCCCTGACATACCCGTCTCCACTCGAGAGGAAGCACGAGATTCCCGCCCACATCTAGAGGAGCCCCGTTTCCGCCTCCTAGCTCGAGAGGAGGGATCCTTTCCCTGTGTTCTCGGGAAAGAATTCCCGGCGTTCCCGTCGCATCTCAAGAGGAGGCCCTCTCCACAGGAAAGGCGAGCGGAACTCCAGGGTGTGCCACCAATCTGATAGTCCCCCAGAGGTCTCAGTCCATTCCAGGGAAACCTGTATTCCCTGCACTGCCTCGAGTTTCAAGCCGAGGATCGACTCACACCACGTTGGCACGTGGGACAGCCCTGTGGAAAAGCCTCGTGGGAAAGCCTTGTGGAAAAGACTCGAGGAAAAGCCACTGATTCCTTGATCCACTCGACGGGAAACATGACACTGCTGCCCCATCTCGGGAGGAAAGCGCACTTGCATGCCCCCAAACGAGACGAGGACTGACTCCCCTAGGGAGACTCCAAAAGTACCCCAAAATCCATGTCAGCACTGGAGAGGAATGCTCAGGTTCCGGCACCGACTCTACACAAGGTCTTAGGCCCCGGCATCGACGGGAGAGGAGGCCCTAGAGGCCCCCGAATTACTCGCATGGGGACTGGCCTTTCCTGAGGCCACCAGAGCGGGTCCCTGATGTCCCCGTCGTAAGTCGAGAGCACCTGCCGCAACTCGAGAAAATCCAGGAGGTTCGCCCCTCCAGGCGAGATGAGGCCCATTTCCGCTGAGGCGCCGCGAGGCTAATCACACCTAACCTCTGGAACTTCCAAAGGGTCCTTCACACCCTTGCTGTAACTCAACAAGTTCCCCGATATACCCGTCTCCACTCGAGAGGAAGTATGAGAGTCCCGCCCACATCCAGAGGAGCCCCGTTTCCGCCTCCTAGCTCGAGAGGAGGGATCCTTTCCCTGCGTGGTCGGGAAAGAATTCCCGGCGTTCCCGTCGCATCTCAAGAGGAGGCGCTCTCCACAGGAAAGGCGAGAGGAACTCCAGGGTCGTGCCACCATTCCCAGAGTCCCCAGATGTCTCAGTCCATTCCAGGGATACCTGTTTTCCCTGCACTGTCTCGACTTTCAAGCCGAGGGTCGATTCACAGCACGGTGGCACGTGGGACAGCCTTGTGGGAAAGCCTCATGGGAAAGCCTCGTGGGAAAGCCTCTAGGGAAAGCAACAGATCTCTTGATCCACGCGAAGGGAAGCGTGACACTGCTGCTACAGCTCGGGAGGAAAGCGCACGTGCATGCCCCCACTCGAGACGAGGACTGACTCCCCTGGGGAGACTCCAGAAGTACCCAAGGATCCATGTCTGCACTGGAGAGGAATGCTCAGGTTCCGGCACCGACTCCATACAAGATCTTAGGCCCTGGCATCGACAGGAGAGGAATCCCGAGAGGCCCCCAAGCAACTCGCATGGGGACTGGCCTTTCCTGAGGTCACCAGAGCGGGTCCCTGAGGTCCTCGTCGTAAGTCGAGAGCACCTGCCTGCAACTCGAGAAAATCCAGGAGGTTCTCCCCTTCCAGGCGAGAAGAGGCCCATTTCCGCTGAGGCTCTCGAGGCTAATCACACCTAACCTCTGGAGCTTTCCAAAAGGTCCTTCGCACCCTTGCTGCAACTCAGGAAGTTCCCCGACATACCCGTCTCCACTCGAGAGGAAGGCACGAGAGTTCCTGCCCATCATCCAGAGGAGCCCCGTTTCCGCCTCCATAGCTCGAGAGGAGGGATATTTGCCTGCGTGGTCGGGAAAGAATTCCCGGCGTTCCCGTCGCATCTCAAGAGGACGCACTCTCCACAGGAAAGGCGAGAGGAACTCCAGGGTCGTGCCACCATTCCCAGAGTCCCCAGATGTCTCAGTCCATTCCAGGGAAACCTGTTTTCCCTGCACTGCCTCGACTTTCAAGCCGAGGATCGACTCACACCACGGTGGCACGTGGACAGCCTGTAGAACCAGTCCACTCTCAGTAGGGAAAAATGCCCTCAGGGAAAGCCACAGATCCCTAAATCTTGATACACTACGGCGAAGGAAGGCGCTTGCACCGCACTTGTGCTAGCAGATCGAAGGGAAGAGGGCAACGGTAGGATGGCCGGCACTCCTGGAGGTCTCCCTCTTCGACTAGGATGCTGGACCGTAAGGAGCTGACTCCCTGGTGCGAGATGCCGACAGAAGTTACCTGGCAATGGGCGCAGGAGTGCCATGATCATGCAGCCTGTGCACCGAAGGAGATGCGGCAAAAGGCGTTCCGGGCACGGACTCCATACAAAGCGATCTCTTAGGGGTGAAACGCTGCACCTGGGATGGACGAAAAGGCCAAAGAGAGGAAACCCTGAATGAGGCCCGCCCCAACTCAAACTTCGCAATGCGTGGGCATTCTGGCGGCTCTTTTCGGCCTGGGCCACCAGCAGGCGGGTGCCTGAGGTCCGCGTCGTAAGTCGAGAGAGCGCCGCTTGGCGGCACATCGTCGAAAACTTCCTAGGACAGTACTCAACCTCCGTAGGAGCGATGATGAGCGCGCCCATTTCCCAGAGGCGTCTCGAGGCTAATCAGCACCTAACCTATGGAACTTCCAAAGGGTCGCTCTCACACCCTTGCTGGCAAATCCGATCAAGTAAGTTGCCTTGATTATCCCGTGGCTACCACGCTCCTCGAGAGACAGGCACGATATGATGTCCGCGCCCACATCTGAAGAGGAGGCCAACCCGCTTGTAAAGACTTGCGCCTCCTAGGCTCCGAGTGAGTGCGAGGCGTCACCTTTCCCTGGTGCTTGTTCTGGAAAGAAACATAATCGCCTCGACGTTCCAGTCGCATCTCATAGAGGAGGGCCGAGTGCTTCACCCACAGGTAACTCTGGGCGAGACGGTCAGCAACTCCTCCACCAGGGTGTGCGCCACAAATGCTTGATAGTGCCCCCAAAGTCCTCCAGTGAGGTCTCAGGTCCCGATTCCAGTGGAGAGACTGTATTCCGCTGGTCATGTGCTGGCTCGATTTTTGCCAAAAGCCCGTGGATGCGTGAGCTCTATCATCATCCGCCCGTTGGCCCGTAGGTGGACATGAGGCACGCGTGCTGAGGGAAAAGTCGCTCTCGTGGAAAGCCCTTGTGGCGAAAAGACTTGCGACGGAAAAGCCGCTTACTGTGATCCGATTTGAATGCCAATCTCGACAAGGGAAAAGAAGTGGCCCAGTATGGTCATCTATCCCCTGCTTCGGCCAAGCGCCCATTTCTGTCGGCGAGAAGTAAGAGAAAGGGCCTCATCCTCAATGCATGCCCCAAACGAGACGAGGAGCTGAGCTCCCTATGGAGACTCGAAAGTACCGCCAAAATTGCCATGTCAGCACTGGAGAGGAATGCTCAGGTTCCCGGCACCGACTCTACACCAGGGTCTTAGGCTCCGGCATCGACAGGGGAAGAGGAGGCCCTAGATGGCCGCCGAATTACTCGCAATGGGGACTGGCCTTTCCTAGACCACTCTCCAGAGCGCGGTCCCTGATGTCCCCGTCGTAAGTAAACGGACGAAGCACCTGCCGCAACTCGAGAAAATCCAGGAGTTGTTGCCCTCCAGGCGCATTGAGGCCCATTTGCCGCTAGTGAGGCGCCGCGGGAGGCTAATCAGCAAACTAAATCCTCTGAAGACACTTCCAGAAGGGGTCCTTAACAAAAACCCTTAGCCGTTGATAACTCAAGTTCCTGCCCCGCATGTACATGACTAACCACTCGTCCACTGCGGAGGGAAGGGTATTGGTGAGTGCCCAGCCCACAATCGCAGCAGGAGCCCCGCTTTCCCCTCCGATAGCTCGAGAGGAGCGGATCCTTTCCCTGCGTGGTCGGAGAAGACATTCCGGCGTTTCCCGTCGCATGCTCAAGAGGAGGCTTCTCTACACAGAAAGGCGAGAGGAACATCCAGGGTCGTGCCACAATTCCAGAGTCGCGCCCCAGATGTCATTCAGAATCATTCGCAAAGGGATAAGCTGTTTTGCCGTCTGACTGCCTCTTCGTCCTTTCGAATGGTGGTAGCGTGCGTGTAAGAGTTCAGCAGCACGGAATGGCAAAGTGGCCACAGCCTTCGTCGGGAAAGCTCCTCATTTGGGAGAATGCGCCGCTCACGGAGATGGAAAAGCCAAGAGTCGCGTTTCCGATGGAAGCGCGCTATCGAAGGAAGCGTGACACTGCTTGGGCTTTTATATCCGACCGACGGCTCGGGAGGAAAGCAACGTGCATGCAACCCACTCGAGCCGAGGACTGCACCGAGCCGCCTGGTAAGGAAGGAAGTACTCCTCACGAAGTCTACCCTCGAGCCCATAGATGCCATGTCAGCACTGGTAGAAGGAAGTGCAGGTGTTTACCGCACACAGAGGCGCTGCCACTCATAAGATCTCAGCCTGCCGCATCGAGCGGGTAGCGAGGAATTCCGGGAGAGGCGGGAACCTGGTGCCCGAGCAAGGCGCATTGGCGCATCTGCCTTTGCCTGAGGTCAGCAGAGCGTGGTCCCTCCCTCTCGCAGGTCCCGCTAGGTTGCAAGGTCGAGAGCACAGCGCCGGCACCTCGAGAAAACGTCCAAGGAAAGGTTCTCCTCTTCCAGGCGATTATTGGGCCCATTTGGCGTTAATGAAGGCATCTCGCAGGCTAATCACACCTAAAAACCTCATTGACTTCCAAAGGTCCTTTCACCGGAGCGAACACTGTGCTGCTCGAACTCTGTGCAGTATGAAAGTCTACCCGCCCAAGGATCATATGCGCCAAGGGATGCCTGCCACCTGTTATGGAAGAGAGATGCATCCGCAGAAAGAGGTTCTCAGCGCCCTCTATGCTGCACATGGATTGAAGGCCCCCGTTTCGCGCCTCATAGGCTCGAGAGGGAGGGATTATTTCGCTCTGGGTGGTGCGGGAAAGAAATTCGCCGGGCGCTCCTCGGTCGTATTCTTCAAAGGAGGGGAGGCTGGTCGTGCGCACGACGGAACAACATGAGCGGGATCGCTCCTGGCAAGGGGCGGAGAGCGAAACTCCCTGGAATTCCCTTGTACGTCGCCAGAGAGAGGAGTTGGTCTCAGTCGCATTGCCAAGGAGAGAGACCTGTGTCTTTTCCTCGCACTGTGCACTGACCTCGAACCGTTTCAAAAAACGGGGGCCACGAAGGATTCCAACTTAGGTGCACGAGACCCGACGGTGGCACCGTGGTGACAGCTGGGTTGGACATGCGCTAGCGAATGAGGAGAACCCGATCTCGGCATTGGGAAAGCCGCTCGAGTGAAAAAGAACCAACAAGATTCGCCGGCCGTCGCGGGCCTTCCTAACGGGCCCTCGCTCCTCCGCCCCCGTCGGATCCGCCCCCCCCGGGTTTGGCATCTCACACGGCCAAAACACGGGAACGTGTGTTGGATGATCTACGTGGCTGCTACATGGCCTCGGGAGGAAATGCGCTACGTGCATGGCCGGCACTCGAGAGCGAGGACTGGAAGACTCACGCCCTCTGGAGAGACTCCAGAAGTAGCTGTCTCCCAGTGCTGAACATGGACAAGAAGCGGAATTAGTCAGCAGCTTGGTGACGAGTGATTCTCAGTGGGGTTGCTGGACGGCAACGGAGCACTTCCACATGTCTTTACGGGTCCTCCGTCGCTTAGACGGGGAGAGGAAGTGTCCCAGAATACGTGCTGGTCTTGTTTTGGGGGGCATGCAAAGTGCGCTGTCTCGCCGGAGCCACACTCGCATGGGGAACGTAGGTCCGGTGCAGAAGTCAATTGTACTGTACAGGAGTACGGTTGCTTCCTGACGCGTCGCCCTATTGTAACAGGTCGAAAGGGTCAGCCTTGGGCGCAACCTCGACGAAGAAAAATCCAGGAGGCTCAGTTTGGCTCTTTCAGGCTCAGAAAGTTAGCTTCTTTTTCCACAAGGTGCTTTCCGCACGAGGCTTCTTCACGGGTGTCCCGAACGTGCCAACGTGGTTGTGGAAGTGCGATCCTCCGGCTTGGATAATTCGAGGCGCAGTGGCAGGGAATATGCAGGTTTTGCCCCTGGAATGGAAGCCTGAGACGTCTGGGACTCTGGGCAATTCGTGGGCACGACCCTCGCGCCGCACCGTTTCCTCTCGCCTTTCTGTAGAGAGCGGCCGCCTACTTGAGCTGGATGGGAAAGCAAGGATTGTCTTCCGTGAACACCGAGGGGTAAAGGAACCGCTCTCGTTCGGTGGCGCAGCTATGGAAGGTGGAACGGGGCTGTCTTCTCATAGGCATGTTGCCGCAGCTTGGGTACTCCGCTCACTGAGTGGCTCTCACTTCTGTCCGAGGCTAATCACACCTGAAACCTCTCTTGAACTGTATACCAGGTCGCTTTCAGCACCATCTTGGCTGTCAAGCTGGCAAAGAGAGTTCCTTCAACATACTGTCCTCGTTGACTCTCTACTGGAGAGGCAAGCAGAACACGAGAGTCCGGCTCGCCTGATTCAAGGATACCCTGTCAGAGTGGAGACCAGTTTTTCTCGCCCATGCAAGTTAGCTGCTGAGAGAAGGGATATTTCCCTGGCGGTTGGGTCGGAATGAATGCCCTCCCGCGTTCCTCGTGGCATGCTTCAGAGGAAGAGCAGCTGCTCTCCGACAGGGAACAAGCGGGCAGAGAGAACTGGTCGCAGGGTCGTGCCACCGATTTCGCCAGAGTCCCCCAGAGTTCTCAGTCGCATTCGCAGGAAACCTGTTTTCCTGCACTGCTTCCCCTGCAGTGCACTTTCTCAAGGGCGGAGGGTGATGCACGACGTGGCACACACAACCAATGCGCGCTGCGACGTGTACAGTCCTTGCCTGCTCGAGGTTTGGTGCAGAGCCTCGCGCAGGGGGAAAGCTCGTTGGGATCCTAAGCGGCCTTCTCGAAGGCGAAGAAATCGGTGGAACGATTTCGACGCGTTGATTCGCCAATGCTGGTAAGCCGGTCAAAGGCATGAAGCTGCTAGGCTTACCACTCATTCGGAGGAAAGCGCAGCGTGCATGCCCCCCACCGTTGAGTGACGAGGACTGGACTCGCCCTGGGGTCGACTTGCCCAGCCGTTACGCCCAAGATCGGCATGTCAGCACTGGAGAGGCAATCGCTGCGCAGTCTCTTCCGTGGCTAGCTCTTACTGCCACACAAGGTCTTAGGCCCTCCCTGCCACCTCATACGCGCGGAGATGGACACTGCCCGAGAGGCCCCCCGAGCAACTCGCTTGGGACCTGGGCCCTTTCTGAGGCCCACCGGAGGGCGGGTCCGTGAGGTCCCGCGGTCCGTAATATCGAAGGAGGACCTGCCAACGAACTTCGATGAGATGTGAGTCCAGAGTGAGCGTGTCTCCCGCTCCGGCGGAGTGAGGCAGGACCCATTATCCCGCCAGAGGCATCTCGAGGCTTAATGTCGCAGCACCGTAACGTCTCGGCTGAACCTTTCACAAAGGGTTTTCACACACGCTGCTTTCAATGGGTGGCATACTCAAGCTTATTGGTGCGCCGATCAATACGGGCGTTCTCGCACTCTCGTAGAGGAAATCACCGTAGAGCTTGCTCCCGCAATACATCGCTCAGAAGAGGCTCCTCGCTCTTGCTCGCCTTCCTAGGGTTAGGGAGAGGCATCCACTTGTGCAACCGCTGCGTGGTCGGACACAGAGAGTATTTCTCCCGGCTCACTCTGTTCCCGAGTCCCGCATCTCTAATGAGGAGGCGCTCTGCCAGACGCAGGACAAGGCGATGAGTAAGTCGACGGTCAAGTACGGCAACTCTCCCATTCGCCCGCGAGATAGGTGCCCAGAAGTGGTTCTACTAGTTCACTTGCCTAGGGGTATTAACCTGTCTGTCTTTTCTCACCGCTTCACTGTGTGCCCCTGCAGCTCTTCAAGCCGAGATCGACTCAGCACCAACGGTGGCACGTGGGACAGCCTTGTGGGAAAGCCCGTGGAAAGCCTCGTGGAAAGCCTCGAGGGAAAGCCACAGATCCCTTGATCCACGCGCGAAGGGAAGCGTGACACTGCTGCTACAGCTGGGGAGGAAAGCGCAGTGCATGCCCCACTCGCGACGAGGACCTGACTCCCGGGGAGACTCAGAAGTACCCAAGATCCATGTCACACTGGAGAGGAATCCTCAGGTTCCGGGCACCGACTCCACACAAGGTCTTAGCGCGCGCATCGATGGAGAGGAATCCGAGAGCCGCCCGAGCAACTCGCATGGGGACTGGCCTTTCCTGAGGCACCAGATATGTCCCTGAGGTTCCCGTCGTAAGTCGAGGAGCACCTGCGCAACTCAGGAAAATCCAGGAGTTTCTCCCCCTCCAGGCGAGATGAGGCCATTTCCGCTGAGGTTCTCGAGGCTAATCACACCTAACCTCTGGAAGCTTCTCAAAAAGGGTCGCTTCACACCCTTGCTGGGGCAACTCAAGAAGTTCCGCACATACCGTCTCGGACTCGAGAGGAAGCACGAGAGTCCCGCCCACATCCAGAGGAGCCCCGTTCGCGTCCTAGCTGGAGAAGGACGGGTTTCTTTCCTGAGTTCGGGAAAGAATTCCCTGCCTTCTCCCATCGCAGCTCAAGAGGGGGCGCTCTCTACAGGAAAGGCGAGAGGAACTCCAGGGTCGTGCACGATTCCCAGAGTCCCCAGATGTCTCAGTCCATTCCAGGAAACCTGTATTGCCTGCACTGCCTCGACTTTCAAGGCCGAGGATCGACTCACACCACGTTGGCACGTGGGACAGCCCTGGGAAAAGCCTCGTGGGAAAGCCTTGTGGAAAGAGCTGCGTGTAGGAAAAAGTGCGCAGCTATGATTCCTTGGATCCACTGCGATCGGGAAACATGACACTGCTTCCTGGAGCACAAAGCTCACACGATCCGTGCGCGAGGAAAGTGCGACGACGGTGAACAGTGCACCCCAAAGACGCAGAGCGAGGATCTGTATCTCCTCGAAGAAGTGGAGGGACAATCCGATAGATAGTAACCCCAAAATCTCCATGTCATGTAAAGGAAGAGGAATGACTCAGGTTGAAACCGGCAGCGACTTCTAACAACCAGGGGTCTCTGTGTAGGGAAACCCCGTGCACTCTGGGACGCGGGAGAAAGAGGTAGGCCCTAGAGGGGGTGCGCCCGCCCGAATTACTCGCATGGGGACTGCGGCCTTCCTTGAAAGGCCGCCAGCCAGGATGCGGTCCCTGATGTCCGCGCGTCGTAAGTCGAGAGCCCTGGCGACGCATACTCTCGACGAAAAATCAGGGGAGTGTCTCTCTCGTCCCCAGGCTGGGAGTGAAGGGAACGCCAGCTTTCTCCTCGTGTCTGAGGCGGCAAACGGTCGCGGAGGCGCTAAATCACACCTAACCTCTGAAGCTTCACCAAAGGGTCCCTTATCACACCGCTTGGGTAGAGTCTGTAGACTCATACTCTATAGTTCGGGTGCCCCGGATAGTAAACCCCGTCTCAACTCGAGAGGAAAGTTATGAGAGTCCAGAGGGTGGCGGACTGCAAGGGGAGAGGATGCCCTCCTCTCGGAAGCTTTAGGAGGGCAAATTAGGCGTTTCCTCGTGGATTGAGGGCGGGAACTTCTCGGGTAGATTCGATCTGGAGTGGGAAGCGGGGTATGGGTCGGGGGGGGCACAACTTCATCTTTGAGTTGGCAGCAAGGGTGTGAAAGCCTTGTTTGGTAAAGGTTCCCAGACGTTAGGTTGAATTAGCTCGAGATGCCTGCTGGGGAAATGGGCCCTTAATCTTCGGCTGGAGGGGAGACTCCTGGATTTTCGAGTTTGTGGCAGGTGGCTCTCGACTTACGACGGGGACCTCACGCCCGCTCCGGTGGCTGCAAGAAAGGCCAGTGCCCAAGCGATTGCTCGGGGGCTCTCGGGATTCCTCCCCGTCGATGCCTGGCTAAGACCTTGTGTGGAGTGGCTGCCGGACCTGAGGATTCTCTCCCAGCTGCTGACATGGATCTTTGGGGTACGGCTGGGTCGCCCCAGGGGAGTCGTCTCGTCTTAAGTGGAGGGCATGGCGACGGTGCGCTTTCCTCCCGAGATTTAGGGAGCAGTTGTCATGCTTGCCTTCGCGGTGGATCACACACAGTGGCACTAGAGAGCCTGCTACCGCTTTTCCCTCTTACCGCTCGAGGTCTATGGTGCCCCTACCGGAGGAGAGCGTAGGGGTTCCCCCTTCTTGAGCCCTTTGTGCGGTCGGTCGGGGCAAAGAGGCTAAGTTTCCCGCACGTGCGCGGCATTCCACGCTCGCTTATTGCTTCATAGAGGAGGGCTCTCTTAGCCGAACAGGAATACGCGTCGACGGAGGGACCTTCTAGGGTGTAAAGCCAACCATTCGCCATAGGAAGGGCACCCGAGTATGGTGTCAAGGGACTAACAGATCCACATTTGGCCATGGTATACACCTGTTGTGTAAATTGCGCACCTGGCTGAGTACCTGCCTGGGGTGAGACTTTTCTAGAGATGCGCGGTGAGGGGCGCCGATTCACAGGCACAGTGGCGCAGCGTGGGACAGCCTTGTGGGAAAAGAACCTCATGGACCAATGCTCGAGGAGAGACCAGCTGATCCCTGCTTTGATCATAGCCCTTCTCTCTGCGACTGAGGGTAGAGGGGACGGTGAAAGCACCTGACCTGTCTCACTACGCCTGCTTGGAAGAGTTGACGGGAAACACAGGTGCAGTGCACACTCGAGCCGAGTGACTGACCTTCCCCTGGGGAGACTTCCAGAAAAAAAAAAAGTACGCCCAAGATCGCAGTCAGCACTGGAGATGGAATCTCAGGTTGCGGCAGCCGACTCCACATAAAGATCTCAAGGCCCCGGCATCGACGCGGGGAAAGACGGAAGTGGCCCCGGAGGAAATATGGGCCCGCCGAGCAGGCGCATGGGTGTGGGTGGGTTTCTTTCCCCGACCCCAGAGGGACGGGCAAGGGAGAATATAGGTTCCCTGTCGTGGAGTCAAGGTGAAGGCGGAAAAGGGCTGCCTGGGGAGGTGAGGGGCGGGACTGGTCGTGCTTGCCCTGCTCGGGGGTGAAGAGAGAGGGATGGGGGGGGGGGTTGGGGGAAGTGGTGCTTGGAGAATGTTGGCGCAGGCAGAGGGTGGTGGCCGCTTGGTGTGTGTTAAAGGTCAAGAAGGGTTAGGGTGTGGTTAGTCGGGGATGAATGCCGTGGGCGGAAAGGGGGGGGCGGTAGTCTCGCTGGGTAAGGGGAGAGCTCGCGTGGAGTGTGGGGTGTGTGGGGGTGGAGGGCGCAGGGGGGTGCTGCCTGCGCGACTTACAATGGGGACGTCAGGACGGGCGCTTCTGGTGGCGTCTTCGAGAAAGGCCAGTGCCCGCTTCGCGCGAGTTGCTCGGGGCCTTTTCGGGATTCCTCTCCCTGAATGCGACGGGGCTAAGATCTTGTGTGGAGTCGTGCCGGAACCTGAGGATTCCTCTCCAGTGCTGACACATGGTTCCTTGGGGTACTTCTGGAGTCTCCCCAGGGGAGTCAGTCCTGCGTCTCGAGTGGGGCATGCACGTGCGCTTTCCTCCCGAGCTGTAGGCAGCAGTGTCAGCTTCTTCCTTTTGCGGTGGATCAAGGGATCTGTGGCTTGTCCTCGAGGCTTTCCACGAGGCTTTCCCTACGAGGCTTTTCACACAGGGCTGTCCCACGTGGCCACGTGGTGTGATCGGATCCTCGCTTGAAAGTCGAGGCAGTGCAGGGAAAACAGGTTCCCTGGAATGGACTGAAGAATCTGGGACTCGGGAATGGTGTCACGACCCTGGAGATCCTCGTGTTTCCTGTGAGAGCGCCTCCTCTTGAGTGCGCCGGAACGCGGGAATTCTTTCCCGACACGCGGGAAAATATCCCTCCTCTCGAGCTATGAGGCGGAAACGGGGCTCTCTGGATGAGTGGGCGGGACTCTCGTTGCTCCTCTCCAGTGGAGTCGGGTATGTTGGGGACTTCTTGAGTTTGCAGCAAGGGTGTGAAGGGACCCTTTGGAAAGTCAGAGGTTAGGTGTGATTAGCCTCAGAGATGCCTCAGCGGAAGGCCTAAATCGCGCTGAAGGGAGACCTCCTGGATTTTCTCGAGTGCGGCATGTGGCTCTCGACTGTGCAATGGGAACTCAGGGACCCGCTGCTGGGTGACCGTCGGACAGGCCAGTCCCGATGCGGCGACTTGCTGCGGGGCCTCTTCGAT
>NW_017218060.1:0-12125 GCF_001704415.2 Capra hircus | reverse complement strand
AAAAAATGTCTCTTATAACCCTTTGTATTTCTGCATTGTCTGCTATATACCTCTCCTTTTCATTTCTGATTTCATTGATTTGATTTCCTTTTTTTTCTTGATGAGTCTGGTAAGAGTTTGTCCAAATTTTGTTTCTTTCTTCTCAAAGAGCCAGCTTTAGTTTTATTAATCTTTACTACTGTTTTCCTTATCATATATTCTTTTCATTGAATCTTCCTGCTTGGATCTTTGAATGATTTCTTTCCTTCTAATAATTGCGTTGGAGATGTTATTTTTTTGTTCTTTCTCCCAGTGGTTTTTGGTGTGTATAAGTGTATTGTGTCTATTCGATGTTTTTTTCTCATTACTTGAGGCTCAAGGATTTGTTACTGCTATATAACTTCCCTATTAGAAGACTGCTTTTCCTGTATATCATAGGTTTTGGATTTGTTCATACGTTTATCATTGTAATTCTGTTTCTTAGAACAGTTTTATGATTTTCCCTTTTAATTTCTCAGTTGTACCTGATTGGTTATTATGAAAGGTAATTGTTTAATATCACATTGTGTGTGTTTCTTACTGTTTATATTCTTGTAAAAATGATCATCTAGTCTGCATAGCTTGTGGTCAGTAGAAGATGCCTGGATATGATTTCAATATATATCTGTTTAAATTTACTGAGGTTTTGATTTGTGACACGAAGATGTGGTCTATCCTGGAGATTTATGTTCCATGTGCACTTGAGAAGAAAGGTGTTTGTGTCTTCTTCTTTTGGATGAGAAATGGTCTGAAGATATCAATGAAGATCCATCTCATCTAATGTTACAATTAAGACTTGTGTTTCCTTTATTACATCTTTCTGTTTTAATATAGATCTTGATCCATTGGTTTGAATGAGTTGTAAAAGTCTCTAACTATAATATTGTGTTACTGTCAATTTATTTCCTTTTAATTTCTGTTAGATGTTTGTCTATGTATATGGAAGATCCTAATGTATGGGTGCATGAGAATATTTACAAATGTTATGTCTTTACCTGTGGATTGATCCCTGGATCATTATGTAGTGTCCTTCCTCATCTCTTGCAATGTTCTTTATTTTAAATTCTATTTTGTCTAATATGATAATTGCTACTCCAGCTTTCTTTTGCTTCCCATTTGTATGGAATATATTTTTTCATCCTCTCACTTTCATCTATATGTGTCTTTAGGTCTCAAGTGGGTTTCCTTGTAGACAGCATATATATGTGTCTTGTTTTTGTATACATTCAGCCAGTCCATGTCTTTTGGCTGGAGCATTTAAACCATTTACATTTAAAGTAATTATTGATATATATGTTCCTATTGCCACTTTCTTAATTGTTTTGGGGTTGATTTTTTAGATCGTTTTTCTTCTCTTCTGTTTCTTGACTATATAAGTTCCCTTTAACATTTGTTGTAAAGCTGGTTTGCTGCGTACTGAATTCTCTTACCTTTTTCTTGTCAGAAAAGCTTTTTTATTTCTCCATCAATATTGAATGAGACACTTGCTGGTACAATAATCTTGGTTGGATATTTTCCCCTTTCAGTATTTTAAATATATCCTGCCATTCCCTTCTGGCCTGTGGAGTTGAAAGGTCAGCTCTTAAATGTACAGGATTTTCCTTTCATGTTACTTGTTGCTTTTCCCTTACTGCTCTTAATATCCTTTATTTGTGTTTAGTCTTTGTTAGTTTGATTAATATGTGCCTTGGCGTGTTTCTCCTTGGGTTTATCCTGTATGGGAATCTTTGTGCCTCTTTGACTTGATTGGTTATTTCCATGTTGGAGAAATGTTCTTTTTTAAAATATAAATTTATTTGTTTTAATTGGAGGTTAATTACTTTACAATATTGTATTGGTTTTGCCATACATCGACATGTATCTGCCACAGGTATACACGTGTTCCCCATCCTGAAACCCCCCCTCCCTCCTCCCTCCCTGTACCATCTCTCTGGGTCATCCCAGTGCACCAGCCCCAAGCATCCAGTATCATGCATTGAACCTGAGCTGGTGACTCGTTACATATATGATATTATACATGTTTCAGTGCCATTCTCCCAAATCATCCCACCCTCTCTCTCTCCCTCAGAGTCCAAAAGACAACTACAATCTTTTCAAAAATTTTCTCATACCATTTCTTATTTCTTCTTCTTCTGAGACCCTATAATTCGAATGTTGATGTGTTTGCTATTGTCCCAGAGGTCTCTGAGACTATCCTAAGTTCTTTTCATTCTCTTATTTTATTCTGCTCTTCAGTACTTATTTTCACAATTTTATCTTCCACCTCACTGATTTGTACTTCTGTTTCAGATATTCTGCTATGATTCCATTTAGAGTATTTTTAATTTATAATTGTGTTGTCACTGAATGTTTATTTAATTATTTTTTAATTTAAATGTATTTATTTTAGTTTAAGGCTAATTACTTTACAATATTGTATTGGCTTTGCCATACATCAACACGAATCTGCCACGGGTGAACACGTGTTCCCCATCCTGAACCCCCTCCCACCTCCCTCCCCGTACTATACCTCTGGGTCATCCCTGTGCACCAGCCCCCAAGCATCCTGTATCCTGCATCAAACCTGGACTGGTGATTCTTTTCTTATATGATATTATACATATTTCAATGCCATTCTCCCAAATCATCCCACCCTCTCCCTCTTCCACAGAGTCCAAAAGACTGTTCTATACATCTGTGTCTCTTTAGCCCTCTTGCATACAGTTTATCGTTACCATCTTCCTAAATTCCATATATATGCGTTAGTATATCGTATTGGTGTTTTTCCTCCTTTTTTTTATAAAGTTAGATGCAAATCTTAGTATTTTTTTTAAAGTTTACAGTGATTTTATTTATTTATTTATTTTTTTTCTTTTTTAAAATTTTTATTTTTACTTTATTTTACTTTACAATACTGTATTGGCTTTGCCATACATTGACAGGAAGCCACCACGGGTGTATACAAGCTCCCAATCCTGAATCCCCCTCCCACCTCCCACCCCCATATCATCTCTCTGGATCATCCCCATGCACCAGAGCAAAGCATCCTGTATCCTGTATTGAACACAGACTGGCACTTCGTTTCTTACATGATAGTATACATCTTTCAATGCCATTCTCCCAAATCATCCCACCCTCTCCCTCTCTCTCAGAGTCCAAAAGTCCGTTCTATACATCTGTGTCTCTTTTGCTGTCTCGCATACAGGGTCATCATTACCATCTTTCTAAATTCCGTATATATGTGTCAGTATACTGTATTGGTGTTTTTCTTTCTGGGCTTACTTCACTCTGTATAATTGGCTCCAGTTTCATCCATCTCATTAGAACTGATTCAAATGCATTCTTTTAATGGCTGAGTAATACTCCATTGTGTATAGGTACCACAGCTTTCTTATTCATTCATCTGCTGATGGACATCTAGGTTGTTTCCATGTCCTGGCTATTATAAACAGTGCTGCAATGAACATTGGGGTACATGTGTCTCTTTCAATTCTGGTTTCCTGGTGTTTTTCTTTCTGGCTTACTTCACTCTGTATAATAGGCTCCAATTTCATCCACCTCATTAGAACTGATTCAAATGTATACTTTTTAATGACTGAATAATACTCCATTGTGTATATGTACCACAGCTTTCTTATCCATTCATCTGCTGATGGACAGCTAGATTACTTCCATGTTCTGGCTATTATAAACAGTGCTGCAATGCACATTGGGGTACACGTGTCTCTTTTAATTCTGGTTTCCTCGGTGTGTATGCCCAGCAGTGGGATTGCTGGGTCATAAGGCATTTCTACTTCCAGTTTTTTAAGGAATCTCCACACTGTACTCCATAGTGGCTGGACTAGCTTGCATTCCCACCAACAGTGTAAGAGGGTTCCCTTTTCTCCACATCCTCT
Source organism: Capra hircus (assembly GCF_001704415.2). Taxonomy (NCBI): domain Eukaryota; kingdom Metazoa; phylum Chordata; class Mammalia; order Artiodactyla; family Bovidae; genus Capra; species Capra hircus. The sequence goes on along the minus strand of NW_017218060.1, from coordinate 8,232 downwards.
CCAGTATTTATTGCTTGTAGACTTTTAGATCACAGCCATTCTGACTGGTGTGAAATGGTACCTCATTGTGGTTTTGATTTGCATTTCTCTGGTAATGAGTGATGTTGAGCATCTTTTCATGTGTTTGTTAGGCATCTGTATGTCTTCTTTGAAGAAATGTATTTTTAGTTCTTTGGCCCATTTTTTTGATTCGGTCGTTTATTTTTATGTAATTGAGCTGCAGGAGTTGCTTGTATATTTTCGATATTGGTTGTCATTTGCTTCATTTGCTATTATTTCCTCCCATTCTGAAGGCTGTCTTTCACCTTGGTTATAGTTTCCTTTGTGGTGCAGAAGCTTTTAATTTTGATTAGGTCCCATTTGTTTATTTTTGCTTTTATTTTCAGTATTCTGGGAAGTGGGTCATAGAGGATCCTGCAGTGATTTATGCCGGAGAGGGTTTTGCCTATGTTCTCCTCTAGGAGTTTTATAGTTTCTGGTCTTACCTTTAGATCTTTAATCCATTTTGAGTTTATTTTTGTGTATGGTGTTAGAAAGTGTTCTAGTTTCATCCTTTAACAAGTGGTTGACCAGTTTTCCCAGCACCACTTGTTAAAGAGATTGTTTTTAATCCATTGTATATTCTTGCCTCCCTTGTCAAAGATAAGGTGTCCATAGGTGCATGGATTTATCTCTGGGTTTTCTATTTTGTTCCATTGATCTATATTTCTGTCTTGGTGCCAGTACCCATACTGTCTTGATGACTGGCTTTGTAGTAGAGCCTGAAGTCAGGCAGGTTGATTCTTCTAGTTCCATTCTTCTTTCTCAAGACTGCTTTATCTATTCGAGGTTTTTTGTATTTCCATATAAATTGTGAAATTATTTGTTCTACCTCTGTGAAAAAATACTGTTGGTAGCTTGATAGGGATTGCATTGAATCTATAGGTTGCTTTGGGTAGTATACTCATTTTCACTATATTGATTCTTCCAGTCCATGAACATGTTATATTTCTCCATCTATCGGTGTCCTCTTTGATTTCTTTACCAAGTGTTTTATAGTTTTCTATATATAGGTCTTCAGAGAAGGCAATGGCACCCCACTCCAGTAATCTTGCCTGTAAAATCCCATGGATGGAGGAGCCTGGTAGGCTGCCAGTCTATGGGGTCACTAAGAGTCAGACACGACTGAGCAATTTCCACTTTCACTTTTCACTTTCATACATTAGAGAAGGGAAATGGCAACCCACTCCAGTGTTCTTGCCCTAGAGAATCCCAGGGACGGGGGAACCTGGTGGACTGCTGTCTATGGGGTCACACAGAGTCAGACACGACTGAAGTGAACTTAGCAGCAGCATATATAGGTCTTTAGTTTCTTTAGGTAGATATATTCCTAAGTATTTTATTCTTTTTGTTGCAGTGGTGAATGGAATTGTTTCCTTAATTTCTCTATTTTCTCATTATTAGTGTATAGGAATGCAAGGGATTTCTGTGTGTTGATTTTATATCCTGCAACATTACTATATTCATTGATTAGCTCTAGTAATTTTCTGGTGGAGTCTTTAGGGTTTTTTATGTAGAGGATCATGTCATCTGTAAACACTGAGAGTTTACTTCTTCTTTTCCAATTTGGATTCCTTTTCTTTCTTTTTCTGCTCTGATGGATGTGGCCAAAACTTCCAAAACTATGCTGAATAGTAGCGGTGAAAAGTGGGCACCCTTGTCTTGTTCCTGACTTTAGGGTAAATGCTTTCAATTTTTCACCATTGAGGATAATGTTTGCTGTGGGTTTGTCATATATAGCTTTTATTATGTTGAGGCATGTTCCTTCTATTCCTGCTTTCTGGATTTTTTTTTTTTTTTATCATAAATGGATGTTACATTTTGTCAAAAAGTTCCTCTGCATCTATTGAGATAATCATGTGGTTTTTATTTTTCAATTTGTTAACATTGGTGTATTACATTGATTTGATTTGTGGATGTTGAAGAATCCTTGCATCTCTGGGACAAAGCCCGCTTGGTCAATGGTGTATGATCTTTTTAATGTGTTGTTGGATTCTGATTGCTAGAATTTTGTTAAGGATTTTTACATCTATATTCATCAGTGATATTGGCCTGTAGTTTTCTTTTTTTGTGGCATTTTTGTCAGGTTTTGGTATTAGGGTGATGGTGGCCTCATAGAATGAGTTTGGGACGTTTACCTTCCGCTGCAATTTTCTGGAAGAGTTTGAATAAGATAGGTGTTAGCTCTTCTCTAAATTTTGTAGAATTCAGCTGTGAAGCCATCTGGACCTAGGCTTTTGTTTGCTGGAAGATTTCAATTTCCATGCTTGTGATGGGTCTGTTAATATTTTCTATTTCTTCCTGGTTCAGTTTTGGGAAAGTTATACTTTTCTAAAAATTTGTCCATTTTTTCCACATTGTCCATTTTATTGTCATATATTTGCTGATGGTAGTCTCTTATGATCCTTTGCATTTTTGTATTGTCTGTTCTGATTTCTCCACTTTCATTTCTAATTTTATTGATCTGATTTTTCTCCCTTTATTTCTTGATGAGTCTGGCTAATGGTTTGTCAATTTTATTTATCCTTTCAAAGAAACAGCTTTTGGCTATGTTGATTTTTGCTATTGTCTCTTTTGTTTCTTTTGCATTTATTTCTGCCCTAATTTTTAATATATCTTTCCTTCTACTAACCCTGGGATTCTCCATTTCTTCCTTTTCTAGTTGCTTTAGGTGTAGAGTTAGGGTATTTATTTGACTTTTTTCTTGTTTCTTGAAGTATGCTTGTATTGCTATGAACTATCCCCCTTAGCACTACTTTTACAGGGTTCCACAGGTTTAGGGTTGTTGTGATTTCATTTTCATTCGTTTCTATGCACATTTTGATTTCTTTTTTGATTTCTTCTGTGATTTGTTGGTTATTCAGCAGCGGTGTTGTTCAGCCTCCATATGTTGGAATTTTTAACAGTTTTTCTCCTGTAATTGAAATCTAATCTTACTGCATTGTGGTCAGAAAAGATGCTTGGAATGATTTCAATTTTTTTTTTTTAATTTACCAAGGCTATATTTATGGCCCAGAATGTGCTCTACCTGGGGGGAAGGTTCCGTGTTCACTTGAGAAAAAGGTGAAAATTATTGTTTTGGGCTGAAATGTCTTATAGATATCAATTAGGTCTAACTGGTCTATTGTACCTTTTAAAGTTTGTGTTTCCTTGTTAATTTTCTGTTTAGTTGATCTATCCACAGGTGTGAGTGGGGTATTAAAGTCTCCCACTTTTATTGTGTTACTGTTAATTTCCCTTTTGATACTTGTTAGCATTTGTCTTACATATTGTGGTGCTCCTATGTTGGGTGCATATATATTTATAACTGTTATATCTTCTTCTTGGATTGATCCTTTGATCATTATGTAGTGTCCTTCTTTGTCTCTTTTCACAGCCTTTGTTTTAAAATCTATTTTATCTGATATGAGTATTGCTACTATTGCTTTCTTTTAGTCTATATTTGTGTGGAATATCTTTTTCCAGCCCTTCACTTTCAGTCTGTATGTGTCCCCTGTTTTGAGGTGGGTCTCTTGTAGACAACATATATTGGGGTCTTGTTTTTGTATCCATTCAGCCAGTCTTGTCTTTTGGTTGAGGCATTCAAACCAATTACATTTAAGGTAATTATTGATAAGTATGATCCCATTGCCATTTACTTTATCTTTGGGGGTTCAAGTTTATACACCTTTTTTGTTTTTCCTGGTCTAGAGAAGATCCTTTAGCATTTGTTGGAGAGCTGGTTGGTCGTGCTGAATTCTCTCAGCTTTTGCTTGTCTGTAAAGCTTTTGATTTCTCCTTCATATTTGAATGAGTTCCTTGCTGGGTACAGTAATCTGGGTTGTAGATTTTTCTCTTTCATCACTCTAAGTATGTTTTGCCATTCCCTCCTGGCCTGAAGAGTTTCTACTGAAAGACTAGCTGTAATCCTTATGGGAATTCCCTTGTGTGTTACTTGTTGTTTTTCCCTTGCTGCTTTTAATATTTGTTCTTTGAGTTTGATCTTTGTTAATTTGATTAATATGTGTCTTGGAGTGTTTTGTCTTGGGTTTATCCTGTTTGAGACTCTGGGTTTCTTGGACTTGATTATTTCCTTCCCCATTTTAGGGATGTTTTCAACTATTATCTCCTCAAGTATTTTCTCATGGTCTTTCTTTTTGTCTTCTTCTTCTGGGACTCCTATGATTTGAATGTTGGGGCATTTAATATTGTCCTGGAGGTCTCTGAGATTGTCCTCATTTTATTTAATTTGTTTCTCTTTTTTCCACTCTGATTCATTTATTTCTACCATTCTATCTTCTACTTCACTAAACCTATCTTCTGCCTCCATTATTCTACTATTTGTTGCCTACAGGGTGTTTTTCATCTCATTTATTGCATTATTTCAGAGAAGGCAATGATACCCCACTCCAGTACTCTTGCTTGCAAAAATCCCATGGATGGAGGAGCCTGGTCCGGCTGCAGTCCATGGGATCACAAAGAGTCGAACACGACTAAGTGACTTCACTTTCACTTTTCACTGTCATGCATTGGAGAAGGAAATGGCAACCCACTCCAGTGTTCTTGCCTGGAGAATCCCAGAGACAGAGGAACTTGGTAGGGTGCCATCTCTGGGGATGCACAGAGTCTGACAGGACTGAAGAGACTTAGCTGTAGGATTGCATTATTCATTATATATTGGACTCTTTTTTCTTTTCTTCTAGGTCCTTTTTAAACCTTTCTTGCATCTTCTCAGTCCTTGTCTCCAGGCTATTTATCTGTGATTCCATTTTGATTTCAAGATTTTGGATCATTTTCACTATCATTATTCCGAATTCTTTATCAGGTAGATTCCCTATCTCTTCCTCTTTTGTTTGGTTTGTTGGGCATTTCTCCTGTTCCTTTACCTGCCTGGGTATCCTTCTGGCTCTTCATCTTGTTTATATTGCTGGGTTTGGGGGTGGCCTTTCTGTATTCTGGCAGTTTGTGGGAGTTCTCTTTATTGTACAGTTTCCTCGCTGTGGGTGGGGTTGTACAGGTGGCTTGTCAAGGTTTCTTGGTTAGGGAAGCTTGTGTCGGTGTTCTGGTGGTGGAGCTGGATTTCTTCTCTCTGGAGTGCAATGAAGTGTCCAGTAATGAGTTATGAGATGTCAATGGTTTTGGAGTAACTTTGAGCCGCCTGTATATTGAAGCTCAGGGGTGTGTTCCTGGTGTTGCTGCAGAATTTGTTATGGTATGTCTTGCCCTCTGGAACTTGTTGGTCCTTGGGTGGTGCTTGGTTTCAGTGTAGGTACGGAGGCGTTTGATGAGCTCCTGTCGATTGATGTTCCCTGGAGTCAAGAGTTCTCTGGTGTTCTCAGGATTTGAACTTAAGCCTCCTGCTTCCGGTATTCAGTCTTATTGTTACAGTAGTCTCAAGACTTCTCCTTATATACAGCACCATTTATAAACATCTAGGTTAAAGATGGAAAGTTTCTCCACAGTGAGGGACACCCAGAGAGGTTCACAGAGTTACATGGAGAAGAGAAGAAGGAGGAGGGGAGATAGAGGTGACCAGGATGAGACGAGGGTGGCATCAAAAGATGAGAGAGCAAGCTAGCCAGTAATTACTTCCTCAGGTGTGCTCCACAGTCTGGATCGCTCAGAGATGTTCACGGAGTTATACAGAAAAGAAAAGAGGGAGGAAGGAGACAGAAGTGGCTAGGAGAATAAAAGGGAGGAATCAAAAAGAGAGAGATCCAGCCAGTAATCAGTTCCCTAAGTGTTCTCTACAGTCTGGAACACACAGAGATTCACAGAGTCGGGTAGAGAAGAGAAGGGGGAGGAGGAGACAGAGGTGACCTGGTGGAGAAAAAGGAGAGTCCAAAGGGGGAGGGAGCAGTCAAGCCAGTTATCTTGCTCCCAAATAAAAATGGGTACTGAAGATTTGGTTCTTAATGGTACAAGATTGATAACAAATACCAAAAAGCAAAGATTAAAAATCTAGAGTAGAGTTTAGGTTTTCAAAAATACAATATTAAAGAAAAGAAGGGTAAAAAAAGAAAAAAAATAGTCACAAAAATTATATTTTGTATATATATATATGTATATATGAAGTTGCTTTAAAAAATAGGGTCTTTTTGGCAAAGTAATAGTAGGTTATAAAAATGAAAATTAAAGGAGTAATAGAGGACTTAAAAAATTAAAAATAATGAATAATCATAAAAATAGTAAAAATACATCTGGGACTTTCTCTGGTGTTGTTGCGGGCAGTGTGGATTCAGTTCATTTTCAGATAGTTCCTTGGTCTGGCTTATATTTCTCAAGATCTATAGGCCCCTTCCTATGTAGTCGGTAGTAACAATAGGGTTTTAATCTATTGCACCTGTGACTTCCAAGGCAGTTCCCTCTGTTTTAGCTTCTGTTTGCTGGTCTCTTCAGTGTCTGATTTCCACCCTGACACAAGGGGGGTGGAGGTGGACGCTTTTTTTTAGGCTTACTTGTTCAGTCATGCTGGGGGGAGGGAGGGACGCTGCAAACAAATAACACTGGTGTGTGCTCGCAGTGTCTCAGCCACACTGGGCCTGCCCTGCTCACGGCACATGTGCCCTCCCTGCCCACACTGCTCAGGCTCTATGTTGCTCCACCAGGAACCATCCGAGACTGGCCCTGGGCTGCCTGCACCTCCCAGGTCTAAGCCGCTCTGTTTCAGGCACTCAGGTAGTCCTCAGAGGTGCAGACTCCATTGGGCCTACATTTTGTGCCCTTCCCAGGTCCGAGCAGCTCAGGTGATGAGGTGTTTGGCTAGCACGGTTGCTGTGACTTATCACTTCCCCTGTCCCTGCTGCTGGGTTTTCTGGGTGTACAAGCGGCACACTTTCTCAGGTGGATGTTGACTGTCCAGAACCGCAAGAAGTCTTAGTTAGCAAAGAAGGCCACTTGCAGTTTGGTAGATAATGTCTCTCTGGGGCTGCAATTGCCTCCTTCTGGCTCTGGCTGCCTGTCAGCAGAGCGGGATGGTCTGCAGCTGGCTATCTCTTCAGTCTTTTGTTCTGTGTGTGGGCCTGGTGGTGTCTTAGGTTAGGGCTTTTCACGTGGTAGCTATCCCACAGTCTGGTTTACTAACCCAAGTTAGTTCGCTCAGATTGTCCTCGGGGCATTCAGGCTTGGTCCTTACTCTAAGCAATGCAGCCCGCACCACCCTGCCCGGCCCCCGTTTGCTAGTGGTGGGTGCAGGCATCTGGGCTGCTTCTCCGCTGGGGGAGTTACCATTGGGCTCATAATCTGTGGGTTTTGTTTATTCATTTTTCCTCCCTGTTATGTTGCACTCTCTGCTTCCAAGGCTTGCCACAGACTCAGCAGTGAGAGTGTTACCTGGTGTTTGGAAACTTCTCTCTTTTTAAGACGCCCTTCCTGGGATGGAGCTCTGTCCCTACCTCTTTTGTCTCTTCTTTTTGTCTTTTATATGTTTTTCCTACCTCATTTCGAAGACAATGGGCTGCTTTCTGGGTGCTTGATGTCCTCTGCCGGCATTCAGAAGTTGTTTTGTGGAATTTACTCAGCATTTAAATGTTCTTTTGATGAATTTTGTGGGGGAGAAAGTGGTCTCCCCATCCTATTCCTCTGCCATCTGAGGACCACTCTCTGCATGTTTATTGTTTAATTCTTCTAGGTTTTTGTTAATTGATTCTTGCATTTTCTTCATTTTGTTTTCAAACAGTTTTTGATCATCTTTACTATCATTATTCTGAATTCTTTTTCAGGTAATTTCCCTATTTTTTCTACATTTATTATTAGAGCTTCCCTGCTGGCTTGAATACTAAAGCGTCTGCCTGCAATGTGGGAGACCCAGGTTAGATCCCTGGGCTGGGAAGATCTCTTGGAGAAAGAAGTGGCAACCCACTCCAGTATTCTTGCCTGGAGAATCCCACGGGATGAAGAATCTGGTAGGCTACAGTCCATGGGGTTGCAAAGAGTCAGACATGACTGAGCACTTCACTTTCACTTTCTTTCTTCATTTATTTGGACTTCTGTGTTTCTAGCTTATTCCTTCATTTGTGTAGTATTTCTCTGACTTTTATTTATCTTTTTTAACTTATTTTGTTTGAGATCTCTTTTCCAGGCTGCAAGGATGAATTTTTTCTTCCTTTTGGTTTCTGCCCTCCTAAACGTTTGCCCAGTGGTCTGTGTAAGTGCTTCTTTATATGGTGAGATTTTTGCTGAGTTTTTGTTTGTTTGTTTTTCCTCTGATGGGCA